>NW_028276379.1:20000-45000 GCF_052056855.1 Sturnus vulgaris
AAGGTTAGGCTTATGGTTAGTGTTAGGGCTAGTTGGTTTAGGGTTAGGGTTAGGGTTATTTGGTTTAGGGTTAGGTTTAGGGTCAGGGTTAGGGTTAGGGTTATTTGGGCTAGGGTTAGGGTTAGGGTTAGGGTTAGGGTTAGGGTTAGGGTTATGGTTAGTTGGGTTTGGGTTATGGTTAGGGTTATTTTGGTAAAGGTTAGGCTTATGGTTAGTGTTAGGGCTAGTTGGTTTAGGGTTAGGGTTAGGGTTATTTGGTTTAGGGTTAGGTTTAGGGTCAGGGTTAGGGTTAGGGTTAGGGTTATTCGGGCTAGGGTTAGGGTTAGGGTTAGGGTTAGGGTTATGGTTAGTTGGGTTTGGGTTATGGTTAGGGTTATTTTGGTAAAGGTTAGGCTTATGGTTAGTGTTAGGGCTAGTTGGTTTAGGGTTAGGGTTAGGGTTATTTGGTTTAGGGTTAGGTTTAGGGTCAGGGTTAGGGTTAGGGTTAGGGTTATTTGGGCTAGGGTTAGGGTTAGGGTTAGGGTTAGGGTTAGGGTTACGGTTAGTTGGGTTTGGGTTATGGTTAGGGTTATTTTGGTAAAGGTTAGGCTTATGGTTAGTGTTAGGGCTAGTTGGTTTAGGGTTAGGGTTAGGGTTATTTGGTTTAGGGTTAGGTTTAGGGTCAGGGTTAGGGTTAGGGTTAGGGTTATTTGGGCTAGGGTTAGGGTTAGGGTTAGGGTTAGGGTTAGGGTTATGGTTAGTTGGGTTTGGGTTATGGTTAGGTTTATTTTGGTAAAGGTTAGGCTTATGGTTAGTGTTAGGGCTAGTTGGTTTAGGGTTAGGGTTAGGGTTATTTGGTTTAGGTTTAGGTTTAGGGTCAGGGTTAGGGTTAGGGTTAGGGTTATTTGGGCTAGGGTTAGGGTTAGGGTTAGGGTTAGGGTTAGGGTTAGGGTTAGGGTTAGGGTTAGGGTTAGGTTTAGTTGGGTTTGGGTTATGGTTAGGGTTATTTTGGTAAAGGTTAGGCTTATGGTTAGTGTTAGGGCTAGTTGGTTTAGGGTTAGGGTTAGGGTTATTTGGTTTAGGGTTAAGTTTAGGGTCAGGGTTAGGGTTAGGGTTAGGGTTATTTGGTTTAGGGTTAGGTTTAGGGTCAGGGTTAGGGTTAGGGTTAGGGTTATTTGGGCTAGGGTTAGGGTTAGGGTTAGGGTTAGGGTTAGGGTTAGGGTTAGGGTTAGGGTTAGGGTTAGGGTTATGGTTAGTTGGGTTTGGGTTATGGTTAGGGTTATTTTGGTAAAGGTTAGGCTTATGGTTAGTGTTAGGGCTAGTTGGTTTAGGGTTAGGGTTAGGGTTATTTGGTTTAGGGTTAGGTTTAGGGTCAGGGTTAGGGTTAGGGTTAGGGTTATTTGGGCTAGGGATAGGGTTAGGGTTAGGGTTAGGGTTAGGGTTAGGGTTAGGGTTAGGGTTAGGGTTATGGTTAGTTGGGTTTGGGTTATGGTTAGGGTTATTTTGGTAAAGGTTAGGCTTATGGTTAGTGTTAGGGCTAGTTGGTTTAGGGTTAGGGTTAGGGTTATTTGGTTTAGGGTTAGGTTTAGGGTCAGGGTTAGGGTTAGGGTTAGGGTTATTTGGGCTAGGGTTAGGGTTAGGGTTAGGGTTAGGGTTAGGGTTAGGGTTAGGGTTAGGGTTATGGTTAGTTGGGTTAGGGTTATGGTTAGGGTTATTTTGGTAAAGGTTAGGCTTATGGTTAGTGTTAGGGCTAGTTGGTTTAGGGTTAGGGTTAGGGTTATTTGGTTTAGGGTTAGGTTTAGGGTCAGGGTTAGGGTTAGGGTTAGGGTTATTTGGGCTAGGGTTAGGGTTAGGGTTAGGGTTAGGGTTAGGGTTAGGGTTAGGGTTATGGTTAGTTGGGTTTGGGTTATGGTTAGGGTTATTTTGGTAAAGGTTAGGCTTATGGTTAGTGTTAGGGCTAGTTGGTTTAGGGTTAGGGTTAGGGTTATTTGGTTTAGGGTTAGGTTTAGGGTCAGGGTTATGGTTAGGGTTAGGGTTATTCGGGCTAGGGTTAGGGTTAGGGTTAGGGTTAGGGTTAGGGTTAGGGTTAGGGTTAGGGTTAGGCTTATGGTTAGTTGGGTTTGGGTTATGGTTAGGGTTATTTTGGTAAAGGTTAGGCTTATGGTTAGTGTTAGGGCTAGTTGGTTTAGGGTTAGGGTTAGGGTTATTTGGTTTAGGGTTAGGTTTAGGGTCAGGGTTAGGGTTAGGGTTAGGGTTATTTGGGCTAGGGTTAGGGTTAGGGTTAGGGTTAGGGTTAGGGTTAGGGTTAGGGTTAGGGTTAGGGTTAGGGTTATGGTTAGGGTTAGGGTTATGGTTAGTTGGGTTTGGGTTATGGTTAGGGTTATTTTGGTAAAGGTTAGGCTTATGGTTAGTGTTAGGGCTAGTTGGTTTAGGGTTAGGGTTAGGGTTATTTGGTTTAGGGTTAGGTTTAGGGTCAGGGTTAGGGTTAGGGTTAGGGTTATTTGGGCTAGGGTTAGGGTTAGGGTTAGGGTTAGGGTTAGGGTTAGGGTTAGGGTTATGGTTAGTTGGGTTAGGGTTATGGTTAGGGTTATTTTGGTAAAGGTTAGGCTTATGGTTAGTGTTAGGGCTAGTTGGTTTAGGGTTAGGGTTAGGGTTATTTGGTTTAGGGTTAGGTTTAGGGTCAGGGTTAGGGTTAGGGTTATTTGGGCTAGGGTTAGGGTTAGGGTTAGGGTTAGGGTTAGGGTTAGGGTTATGGTTAGTTGGGTTTGGGTTATGGTTAGGGTTATTTTGGTAAAGGTTAGGCTTATGGTTAGTGTTAGGGCTAGTTGGTTTAGGGTTAGGGTTAGGGTTATTTGGTTTAGGGTTAGGTTTAGGGTCAGGGTTAGGGTTAGGGTTAGGGTTATTCGGGCTAGTGTTAGGGTTAGGGTTAGGGTTAGGGTTATGGTTAGTTGGGTTTGGGTTATGGTTAGGGTTATTTTGGTAAAGGTTAGGCTTATGGTTAGTGTTAGGGCTAGTTGGTTTAGGGTTAGGGTTAGGGTTATTTGGTTTAGGGTTAGGTTTAGGGTCAGGGTTAGGGTTAGGGTTAGGGTTATTTGGGCTAGGGTTAGGGTTAGGGTTAGGGTTAGGGTTAGGGTTAGGGTTAGGGTTAGGGTTAGGGTTATGGTTAGTTGGGTTTGGGTTATGGTTAGGGTTATTTTGGTAAAGGTTAGGCTTATGGTTAGTGTTAGGGCTAGTTGGTTTAGGGTTAGGGTTAGGGTTATTTGGTTTAGGGTTAGGTTTAGGGTCAGGGTTAGGGTTAGGGTTAGGGTTATTTGGGCTAGGGTTAGGGTTAGGGTTAGGGTTAGGGTTAGGGTTAGGGTTAGGGTTAGGGTTAGGGTTAGGGTTATGGTTAGTTGGGTTAGGGTTATGGTTAGGGTTATTTTGGTAAAGGTTAGGCTTATGGTTAGTGTTAGGGCTAGTTGGTTTAGGGTTAGGGTTAGGGTTATTTGGTTTAGGGTTAGGTTTAGGGTCAGGGTTAGGGTTAGGGTTAGGGTTATTTGGGCTAGGGTTAGGGTTAGGGTTAGGGTTAGGGTTAGGGTTAGGGTTAGGGTTAGGGTTAGTTGGGTTTGGGTTATGGTTAGGGTTATTTTGGTAAAGGTTAGGCTTATGGTTAGTGTTAGGGCTAGTTGGTTTAGGGTTAGGGTTAGGGTTATTTGGTTTAGGGTTAGGTTTAGGGTCAGGGTTAGGGTTAGGGTTATTTGGGCTAGGGTTAGGGTTAGGGTTAGGGTTAGGGTTAGGGTTAGGGTTATGGTTAGTTGGGTTTGGGTTATGGTTAGGGTTATTTTGGTAAAGGTTAGGCTTATGGTTAGTGTTAGGGCTAGTTGGTTTAGGGTTAGGGTTAGGGTTATTTGGTTTAGGGTTAGGTTTAGGGTCAGGGTTAGGGTTAGGGTTAGGGTTATTCGGGCTAGGGTTAGGGTTAGGGTTAGGGTTAGGGTTATGGTTAGTTGGGTTTGGGTTATGGTTAGGGTTATTTTGGTAAAGGTTAGGCTTATGGTTAGTGTTAGGGCTAGTTGGTTTAGGGTTAGGGTTAGGGTTATTTGGTTTAGGGTTAGGTTTAGGGTCAGGGTTAGGGTTAGGGTTAGGGTTATTTGGGCTAGGGTTAGGGTTAGGGTTAGGGTTAGGGTTAGGGTTACGGTTAGTTGGGTTTGGGTTATGGTTAGGGTTATTTTGGTAAAGGTTAGGCTTATGGTTAGTGTTAGGGCTAGTTGGTTTAGGGTTAGGGTTAGGGTTATTTGGTTTAGGGTTAGGTTTAGGGTCAGGGTTAGGGTTAGGGTTAGGGTTATTTGGGCTAGGGTTAGGGTTAGGGTTAGGGTTAGGGTTATGGTTAGTTGGGTTTGGGTTATGGTTAGGTTTATTTTGGTAAAGGTTAGGCTTATGGTTAGTGTTAGGGCTAGTTGGTTTAGGGTTAGGGTTAGGGTTATTTGGTTTAGGTTTAGGTTTAGGGTCAGGGTTAGGGTTAGGGTTAGGGTTATTTGGGCTAGGGTTAGGGTTAGGGTTAGGGTTAGGGTTAGGGTTAGGGTTAGGGTTAGGGTTAGGGTTAGGTTTAGTTGGGTTTGGGTTATGGTTAGGGTTATTTTGGTAAAGGTTAGGCTTATGGTTAGTGTTAGGGCTAGTTGGTTTAGGGTTAGGGTTAGGGTTATTTGGTTTAGGGTTAAGTTTAGGGTCAGGGTTAGGGTTAGGGTTAGGGTTATTTGGGCTAGGGTTAGGGTTAGGGTTAGGGTTAGGGTTAGGGTTAGGGTTAGGGTTAGGGTTAGGGTTAGGGTTATGGTTAGTTGGGTTAGGGTTATGGTTAGGGTTATTTTGGTAAAGGTTAGGCTTATGGTTAGTGTTAGGGCTAGTTGGTTTAGGGTTAGGGTTAGGGTTATTTGGTTTAGGGTTAGGTTTAGGGTCAGGGTTAGGGTTAGGGTTAGGGTTATTCGGGCTAGGGTTAGGGTTAGGGTTAGGGTTAGGGTTATGGTTAGTTGGGTTTGGGTTATGGTTAGGGTTATTTTGGTAAAGGTTAGGCTTATGGTTAGTGTTAGGGCTAGTTGGTTTAGGGTTAGGGTTAGGGTTATTTGGTTTAGGGTTAGGTTTAGGGTCAGGGTTAGGGTTAGGGTTAGGGTTATTTGGGCTAGGGTTAGGGTTAGGGTTAGGGTTAGGGTTAGGGTTACGGTTAGTTGGGTTTGGGTTATGGTTAGGGTTATTTTGGTAAAGGTTAGGCTTATGGTTAGTGTTAGGGCTAGTTGGTTTAGGGTTAGGGTTAGGGTTATTTGGTTTAGGGTTAGGTTTAGGGTCAGGGTTAGGGTTAGGGTTAGGGTTATTTGGGCTAGGGTTAGGGTTAGGGTTAGGGTTAGGGTTATGGTTAGTTGGGTTTGGGTTATGGTTAGGTTTATTTTGGTAAAGGTTAGGCTTATGGTTAGTGTTAGGGCTAGTTGGTTTAGGGTTAGGGTTAGGGTTATTTGGTTTAGGTTTAGGTTTAGGGTCAGGGTTAGGGTTAGGGTTAGGGTTATTTGGGCTAGGGTTAGGGTTAGGGTTAGGGTTAGGGTTAGGGTTAGGGTTAGGGTTAGGGTTAGGGTTAGGGTTAGTTGGGTTTGGGTTATGGTTAGGGTTATTTTGGTAAAGGTTAGGCTTATGGTTAGTGTTAGGGCTAGTTGGTTTAGGGTTAGGGTTAGGGTTATTTGGTTTAGGGTTAAGTTTAGGGTCAGGGTTAGGGTTAGGGTTAGGGTTATTTGGTTTAGGGTTAGGTTTAGGGTCAGGGTTAGGGTTAGGGTTAGGGTTATTTGGGCTAGGGTTAGGGTTAGGGTTAGGGTTAGGGTTAGGGTTAGGGTTAGGGTTAGGGTTAGGGTTATGGTTAGTTGGGTTTGGGTTATGGTTAGGGTTATTTTGGTAAAGGTTAGGCTTATGGTTAGTGTTAGGGCTAGTTGGTTTAGGGTTAGGGTTAGGGTTATTTGGTTTAGGGTTAGGTTTAGGGTCAGGGTTAGGGTTAGGGTTAGGGTTATTTGGGCTAGGGTTAGGGTTAGGGTTAGGGTTAGGGTTAGGGTTAGGGTTAGGGTTAGGGTTAGGGTTATGGTTAGTTGGGTTTGGGTTATGGTTAGGGTTATTTTGGTAAAGGTTAGGCTTATGGTTAGTGTTAGGGCTAGTTGGTTTAGGGTTAGGGTTAGGGTTATTTGGTTTAGGGTTAGGTTTAGGGTCAGGGTTAGGGTTAGGGTTAGGGTTATTTGGGCTAGGGTTAGGGTTAGGGTTAGGGTTAGGGTTAGGGTTAGGGTTAGGGTTATGGTTAGTTGGGTTAGGGTTATGGTTAGGGTTATTTTGGTAAAGGTTAGGCTTATGGTTAGTGTTAGGGCTAGTTGGTTTAGGGTTAGGGTTAGGGTTATTTGGTTTAGGGTTAGGTTTAGGGTCAGGGTTAGGGTTAGGGTTAGGGTTATTTGGGCTAGGGTTAGGGTTAGGGTTAGGGTTAGGGTTAGGGTTAGGGTTAGGGTTATGGTTAGTTGGGTTTGGGTTATGGTTAGGGTTATTTTGGTAAAGGTTAGGCTTATGGTTAGTGTTAGGGCTAGTTGGTTTAGGGTTAGGGTTAGGGTTATTTGGTTTAGGGTTAGGTTTAGGGTCAGGGTTATGGTTAGGGTTAGGGTTATTCGGGCTAGGGTTAGGGTTAGGGTTAGGGTTAGGGTTAGGGTTAGGGTTAGGGTTAGGGTTAGGCTTATGGTTAGTTGGGTTTGGGTTATGGTTAGGGTTATTTTGGTAAAGGTTAGGCTTATGGTTAGTGTTAGGGCTAGTTGGTTTAGGGTTAGGGTTAGGGTTATTTGGTTTAGGGTTAGGTTTAGGGTCAGGGTTAGGGTTAGGGTTAGGGTTATTTGGGCTAGGGTTAGGGTTAGGGTTAGGGTTAGGGTTAGGGTTAGGGTTAGGGTTAGGGTTATGGTTAGGGTTAGGGTTATGGTTAGTTGGGTTTGGGTTATGGTTAGGGTTATTTTGGTAAAGGTTAGGCTTATGGTTAGTGTTAGGGCTAGTTGGTTTAGGGTTAGGGTTAGGGTTATTTGGTTTAGGGTTAGGTTTAGGGTCAGGGTTAGGGTTAGGGTTAGGGTTATTTGGGCTAGGGTTAGGGTTAGGGTTAGGGTTAGGGTTAGGGTTAGGGTTAGGGTTATGGTTAGTTGGGTTAGGGTTATGGTTAGGGTTATTTTGGTAAAGGTTAGGCTTATGGTTAGTGTTAGGGCTAGTTGGTTTAGGGTTAGGGTTAGGGTTATTTGGTTTAGGGTTAGGTTTAGGGTCAGGGTTAGGGTTAGGGTTAGGGTTATTCGGGCTAGTGTTAGGGTTAGGGTTAGGGTTAGGGTTATGGTTAGGGTTATTTTGGTAAAGGTTAGGCTTATGGTTAGTGTTAGGGCTAGTTGGTTTAGGGTTAGGGTTAGGGTTATTTGGTTTAGGGTTAGGTTTAGGGTCAGGGTTAGGGTTAGGGTTAGGGTTATTTGGGCTAGGGTTAGGGTTAGGGTTAGGGTTAGGGTTAGGGTTAGGGTTAGGGTTAGGGTTAGGGTTATGGTTAGTTGGGTTTGGGTTATGGTTAGGGTTATTTTGGTAAAGGTTAGGCTTATGGTTAGTGTTAGGGCTAGTTGGTTTAGGGTTAGGGTTAGGGTTATTTGGTTTAGGGTTAGGTTTAGGGTCAGGGTTAGAGTTAGGGTTAGGGTTATTTGGGCTAGGGTTAGGGTTAGGGTTAGGGTTAGGGTTAGGGTTAGGGTTAGGGTTAGGGTTAGGGTTAGGGTTATGGTTAGTTGGGTTAGGGTTAGGGTTAGGGTTATTTGGGCTAGGGTTAGGGTTAGGGTTAGGGTTAGGGTTAGGGTTAGGGTTAGGGTTAGGGTTATTTGGTTTAGGGTTAGGTTTAGGGTCAGGGTTAGGGTTAGGGTTAGGGTTATTTGGGCTAGGGTTAGGGTTAGGGTTAGGGTTAGGGTTAGGGTTAGGGTTAGGGTTAGGGTTAGTTGGGTTTGGGTTATGGTTAGGGTTATTTTGGTAAAGGTTAGGCTTATGGTTAGTGTTAGGG
Organism: Sturnus vulgaris; assembly: GCF_052056855.1. Taxonomy (NCBI): domain Eukaryota; kingdom Metazoa; phylum Chordata; class Aves; order Passeriformes; family Sturnidae; genus Sturnus; species Sturnus vulgaris. Next base: position 28,021 of record NW_028276379.1, read on the forward strand.
CTAGTTGGTTTAGGGTTAGGGTTATTTGGTTTAGGGTTAGGTTTAGGGTCAGGGTTAGGGTTAGGGTTATTTGGGCTAGGGTTAGGGTTAGGGTTAGGGTTAGGGTTAGGGTTAGGGTTATGGTTAGTTGGGTTTGGGTTATGGTTAGGGTTATTTTGGTAAAGGTTAGGCTTATGGTTAGTGTTAGGGCTAGTTGGTTTAGGGTTAGGGTTAGGGTTATTTGGTTTAGGGTTAGGTTTAGGGTCAGGGTTAGGGTTAGGGTTAGGGTTATTCGGGCTAGGGTTAGGGTTAGGGTTAGGGTTATGGTTAGTTGGGTTTGGGTTATGGTTAGGGTTAGGTTTAGTTGGGTTTGGGTTATGGTTAGGGTTATTTTGGTAAAGGTTAGGCTTATGGTTAGTGTTAGGGCTAGTTGGTTTAGGGTTAGGGTTAGGGTTATTTGGTTTAGGGTTAAGTTTAGGGTCAGGGTTAGGGTTAGGGTTAGGGTTATTTGGTTTAGGGTTAGGTTTAGGGTCAGGGTTAGGGTTAGGGTTAGGGTTATTTGGGCTAGGGTTAGGGTTAGGGTTAGGGTTAGGGTTAGGGTTAGGGTTAGGGTTATGGTTAGTTGGGTTTGGGTTATGGTTAGGGTTATTTTGGTAAAGGTTAGGCTTATGGTTAGTGTTAGGGCTAGTTGGTTTAGGGTTAGGGTTAGGGTTATTTGGTTTAGGGTTAGGTTTAGGGTCAGGGTTAGGGTTAGGGTTAGGGTTATTTGGGCTAGGGTTAGGGTTAGGGTTAGGGTTAGGGTTAGGGTTAGGGTTAGGGTTAGGGTTATGGTTAGTTGGGTTTGGGTTATGGTTAGGGTTATTTTGGTAAAGGTTAGGCTTATGGTTAGTGTTAGGGCTAGTTGGTTTAGGGTTAGGGTTAGGGTTATTTGGTTTAGGGTTAGGTTTAGGGTCAGGGTTAGGGTTAGGGTTAGGGTTATTTGGGCTAGGGTTAGGGTTAGGGTTAGGGTTAGGGTTAGGGTTAGGGTTAGGGTTAGGGTTATGGTTAGTTGGGTTAGGGTTATGGTTAGGGTTATTTTGGTAAAGGTTAGGCTTATGGTTAGTGTTAGGGCTAGTTGGTTTAGGGTTAGGGTTAGGGTTATTTGGTTTAGGGTTAGGTTTAGGGTCAGGGTTAGGGTTAGGGTTAGGGTTATTTGGGCTAGGGTTAGGGTTAGGGTTAGGGTTAGGGTTAGGGTTAGGGTTAGGGTTAGGGTTATGGTTAGTTGGGTTTGGGTTATGGTTAGGGTTATTTTGGTAAAGGTTAGGCTTATGGTTAGTGTTAGGGCTAGTTGGTTTAGGGTTAGGGTTAGGGTTATTTGGTTTAGGGTTAGGTTTAGGGTCAGGGTTATGGTTAGGGTTAGGGTTATTCGGGCTAGGGTTAGGGTTAGGGTTAGGGTTAGGGTTAGGGTTAGGGTTAGGGTTAGGCTTATGGTTAGTTGGGTTTGGGTTATGGTTAGGGTTATTTTGGTAAAGGTTAGGCTTATGGTTAGTGTTAGGGCTAGTTGGTTTAGGGTTAGGGTTAGGGTTATTTGGTTTAGGGTTAGGTTTAGGGTCAGGGTTAGGGTTAGGGTTAGGGTTATTTGGGCTAGGGTTAGGGTTAGGGTTAGGGTTAGGGTTAGGGTTAGGGTTAGGGTTAGGGTTAGGGTTAGGGTTAGGGTTATGGTTAGGGTTAGGGTTATGGTTAGTTGGGTTTGGGTTATGGTTAGGGTTATTTTGGTAAAGGTTAGGCTTATGGTTAGTGTTAGGGCTAGTTGGTTTAGGGTTAGGGTTAGGGTTATTTGGTTTAGGGTTAGGTTTAGGGTCAGGGTTAGGGTTAGGGTTAGGGTTATTTGGGCTAGGGTTAGGGTTAGGGTTAGGGTTAGGGTTAGGGTTAGGGTTAGGGTTATGGTTAGTTGGGTTAGGGTTATGGTTAGGGTTATTTTGGTAAAGGTTAGGCTTATGGTTAGTGTTAGGGCTAGTTGGTTTAGGGTTAGGGTTAGGGTTATTTGGTTTAGGGTTAGGTTTAGGGTCAGGGTTAGGGTTAGGGTTATTTGGGCTAGGGTTAGGGTTAGGGTTAGGGTTAGGGTTAGGGTTATGGTTAGTTGGGTTTGGGTTATGGTTAGGGTTATTTTGGTAAAGGTTAGGCTTATGGTTAGTGTTAGGGCTAGTTGGTTTAGGGTTAGGGTTAGGGTTATTTGGTTTAGGGTTAGGTTTAGGGTCAGGGTTAGGGTTAGGGTTAGGGTTATTCGGGCTAGTGTTAGGGTTAGGGTTAGGGTTAGGGTTATGGTTAGGGTTATTTTGGTAAAGGTTAGGCTTATGGTTAGTGTTAGGGCTAGTTGGTTTAGGGTTAGGGTTAGGGTTATTTGGTTTAGGGTTAGGTTTAGGGTCAGGGTTAGGGTTAGGGTTAGGGTTATTTGGGCTAGGGTTAGGGTTAGGGTTAGTTGGGTTAGGGTTAGGGTTAGGGTTAGGGTTAGGGTTAGGGTTATGGTTAGTTGGGTTTGGGTTATGGTTAGGGTTATTTTGGTAAAGGTTAGGCTTATGGTTAGTGTTAGGGCTAGTTGGTTTAGGGTTAGGGTTAGGGTTATTTGGTTTAGGGTTAGGTTTAGGGTCAGGGTTAGGGTTAGGGTTAGGGTTATTTGGGCTAGGGTTAGGGTTAGGGTTAGGGTTAGGGTTAGGGTTAGGGTTAGGGTTAGGGTTAGGGTTAGGGTTATGGTTAGTTGGGTTAGGGTTATGGTTAGGGTTATTTTGGTAAAGGTTAGGCTTATGGTTAGTGTTAGGGCTAGTTGGTTTAGGGTTAGGGTTAGGGTTATTTGGTTTAGGGTTAGGTTTAGGGTCAGGGTTAGGGTTAGGGTTAGGGTTATTTGGGCTAGGGTTAGGGTTAGGGTTAGGGTTAGGGTTAGGGTTAGGGTTAGGGTTAGGGTTAGTTGGGTTTGGGTTATGGTTAGGGTTATTTTGGTAAAGGTTAGGCTTATGGTTAGTGTTAGGGCTAGTTGGTTTAGGGTTAGGGTTAGGGTTATTTGGTTTAGGGTTAGGTTTAGGGTCAGGGTTAGGGTTAGGGTTATTTGGGCTAGGGTTAGGGTTAGGGTTAGGGTTAGGGTTAGGGTTAGGGTTAGGGTTAGGGTTATGGTTAGTTGGGTTTGGGTTATGGTTAGGGTTATTTTGGTAAAGGTTAGGCTTATGGTTAGTGTTAGGGCTAGTTGGTTTAGGGTTAGGGTTAGGGTTATTTGGTTTAGGGTTAGGTTTAGGGTCAGGGTTAGGGTTAGGGTTAGGGTTATTCGGGCTAGGGTTAGGGTTAGGGTTAGGGTTATGGTTAGTTGGGTTTGGGTTATGGTTAGGGTTATTTTGGTAAAGGTTAGGCTTATGGTTAGTGTTAGGGCTAGTTGGTTTAGGGTTAGGGTTAGGGTTATTTGGTTTAGGGTTAGGTTTAGGGTCAGGGTTAGGGTTAGGGTTAGGGTTATTTGGGCTAGGGTTAGGGTTAGGGTTAGGGTTAGGGTTAGGGTTAGGGTTAGGGTTACGGTTAGTTGGGTTTGGGTTATGGTTAGGGTTATTTTGGTAAAGGTTAGGCTTATGGTTAGTGTTAGGGCTAGTTGGTTTAGGGTTAGGGTTAGGGTTATTTGGTTTAGGGTTAGGTTTAGGGTCAGGGTTAGGGTTAGGGTTAGGGTTATTTGGGCTAGGGTTAGGGTTAGGGTTAGGGTTAGGGTTATGGTTAGTTGGGTTTGGGTTATGGTTAGGTTTATTTTGGTAAAGGTTAGGCTTATGGTTAGTGTTAGGGCTAGTTGGTTTAGGGTTAGGGTTAGGGTTATTTGGTTTAGGTTTAGGTTTAGGGTCAGGGTTAGGGTTAGGGTTAGGGTTATTTGGGCTAGGGTTAGGGTTAGGGTTAGGGTTAGGGTTAGGGTTAGGGTTAGGGTTAGGGTTAGGGTTAGGTTTAGTTGGGTTTGGGTTATGGTTAGGGTTATTTTGGTAAAGGTTAGGCTTATGGTTAGTGTTAGGGCTAGTTGGTTTAGGGTTAGGGTTAGGGTTATTTGGTTTAGGGTTAAGTTTAGGGTCAGGGTTAGGGTTAGGGTTAGGGTTATTTGGGCTAGGGTTAGGGTTAGGGTTAGGGTTAGGGTTAGGGTTAGGGTTAGGGTTAGGGTTAGGGTTAGGGTTAGGGTTAGGGTTAGGGTTAGGGTTATGGTTAGTTGGGTTAGGGTTATGGTTAGGGTTATTTTGGTAAAGGTTAGGCTTATGGTTAGTGTTAGGGCTAGTTGGTTTAGGGTTAGGGTTAGGGTTATTTGGTTTAGGGTTAGGTTTAGGGTCAGGGTTAGGGTTAGGGTTATTTGGGCTAGGGTTAGGGTTAGGGTTAGGGTTAGGGTTAGGGTTATGGTTAGTTGGGTTTGGGTTATGGTTAGGGTTATTTTGGTAAAGGTTAGGCTTATGGTTAGTGTTAGGGCTAGTTGGTTTAGGGTTAGGGTTAGGGTTATTTGGTTTAGGGTTAGGTTTAGGGTCAGGGTTAGGGTTAGGGTTAGGGTTATTTGGGCTAGGGTTAGGGTTAGGGTTAGGGTTAGGGTTAGGGTTATGGTTAGTTGGGTTAGGGTTATGGTTAGGGTTATTTTGGTAAAGGTTAGGCTTATGGTTAGTGTTAGGGCTAGTTGGTTTAGGGTTAGGGTTAGGGTTATTTGGTTTAGGGTTAGGTTTAGGGTCAGGGTTAGGGTTAGGGTTAGGGTTATTTGGGCTAGGGTTAGGGTTAGGGTTAGGGTTAGGGTTATGGTTAGTTGGGTTTGGGTTATGGTTAGGGTTATTTTGGTAAAGGTTAGGCTTATGGTTAGTGTTAGGGCTAGTTGGTTTAGGGTTAGGGTTAGGGTTATTTGTTTTAGGGTTAGGTTTAGGGTCAGGGTTAGGGTTGGGGTTAGGGTTATTTGGGCTAGGGTTAGGGTTAGGGTTAGGGTTAGGGTTAGGGTTAGGGTTAGGGTTAGGGTTATGGTTAGTTGGGTTTGGGTTATGGTTAGGGTTATTTTGGTAAAGGTTAGGCTTATGGTTAGTGTTAGGGCTAGTTGGTTTAGGGTTAGGGTTAGGGTTATTTGGTTTAGGGTTAGGTTTAGGGTCAGGGTTAGGGTTAGGGTTAGGGTTATTTGGGCTAGGGTTAGGGTTAGGGTTAGGGTTAGGGTTAGGGTTAGGGTTAGGGTTAGGGTTAGGGTTAGGGTTATGGTTAGTTGGGTTTGGGTTATGGTTAGGGTTATTTTGGTAAAGGTTAGGCTTATGGTTAGTGTTAGGGCTAGTTGGTTTAGGGTTAGGGTTAGGGTTATTTGGTTTAGGGTTAGGTTTAGGGTCAGGGTTAGGGTTAGGGTTAGGGTTATTTGGGCTAGGGTTAGGGTTAGGGTTAGGGTTAGGGTTAGGGTTAGGGTTAGGGTTATGGTTAGTTGGGTTAGGGTTATGGTTAGGGTTATTTTGGTAAAGGTTAGGCTTATGGTTAGTGTTAGGGCTAGTTGGTTTAGGGTTAGGGTTAGGGTTATTTGGTTTAGGGTTAGGTTTAGGGTCAGGGTTAGGGTTAGGGTTAGGGTTAATTGGGCTAGGGTTAGGGTTAGGGTTAGGGTTAGGGTTAGGGTTAGGGTTAGGGTTAGGGTTAGGGTTATGGTTAGTTGGGTTTGGGTTATGTTTAGGGTTATTTTGGTAAAGGTTAGGCTTATGGTTAGTGTTAGGGCTAGTTGGTTTAGGGTTAGGGTTAGGGTTATTTGGTTTAGGGTTAGGTTTAGGGTCAGGGTTAGGGTTAGGGTTAGGGTTATTCGGGCTAGGGTTACGGTTAGGGTTAGGGTTAGGGTTAGGGTTAGGGTTAGTGTTAGGGTTATGGTTAGTTGGGTTTGGGTTATGGTTAGGGTTATTTTGGTAAAGGTTAGGCTTATGGTTAGTGTTAGGGCTAGTTGGTTTAGGGTTAGGGTTAGGGTTATTTGGTTTAGGGTTAGGTTTAGGGTCAGGGTTAGGGTTAGGGTTAGGGTTATTTGGGCTAGGGTTAGGGTTAGGGTTAGGGTTAGGGTTAGGGTTAGGGTTAGGGTTATGGTTAGTTGGGTTTGGGTTATGGTTAGGGTTATTTTGGTAAAGGTTAGGCTTATGGTTAGTGTTAGGGCTAGTTGGTTTAGGGTTAGGGTTAGGGTTATTTGGTTTAGGGTTAGGTTTAGGGTCAGGGTTAGGGTTAGGGTTAGGGTTATTTGGGCTAGGGTTAGGGTTAGGGTTAGGGTTAGGGTTAGGGTTAGGGTTAGGGTTAGGGTTAGGGTTATGGTTAGTTGGGTTTGGGTTATGGTTAGGGTTATTTTGGTAAAGGTTAGGCTTATGGTTAGTGTTAGGGCTAGTTGGTTTAGGGTTAGGGTTAGGGTTATTTGGTTTAGGGTTAGGTTTAGGGTCAGGGTTAGGGTTAGGGTTAGGGTTATTTGGGCTAGGGTTAGGGTTAGGGTTAGGGTTAGGGTTTGGGTTATGGTTAGTTGGGTTTGGGTTATGGTTAGGGTTATTTTGGTAAAGGTTAGGCTTATGGTTAGTGTTAGGGCTAGTTGGTTTAGGGTTAGGGTTAGGGTTATTTGGTTTAGGGTTAGGTTTAGGGTCAGGGTTAGGGTTAGGGTTAGGGTTATTTGGTTTAGGGTTAGGTTTAGGGTCAGGGTTAGGGTTAGGGTTAGGGTTATTTGGGCTAGGGTTAGGGTTAGGGTTAGGGTTAGGGTTAGGGTTAGGGTTAGGGTTAGGGTTAGGGTTATGGTTAGTTGGGTTTGGGTTATGGTTAGGGTTATTTTGGTAAAGGTTAGGCTTATGGTTAGTGTTAGGGCTAGTTGGTTTAGGGTTAGGGTTAGGGTTATTTGGTTTAGGGTTAGGTTTAGGGTCAGGGTTAGGGTTAGGGTTAGGGTTATTTGGGCTAGGGTTAGGGTTAGGGTTAGGGTTAGGGTTAGGGTTAGGGTTAGGGTTATGGTTAGTTGGGTTTGGGTTATGGTTAGGGTTATTTTGGTAAAGGTTAGGCTTATGGTTAGTGTTAGGGCTAGTTGGTTTAGGGTTAGGGTTAGGGTTATTTGGTTTAGGGTTAGGTTTAGGGTCAGGGTTAGGGTTAGGGTTAGGGTTATTTGGGCTAGGGTTAGGGTTAGGGTTAGGGTTAGGGTTAGGGTTAGGGTTAGGGTTAGGGTTATGGTTAGTTGGGTTAGGGTTATGGTTAGGGTTATTTTGGTAAAGGTTAGGCTTATGGTTAGTGTTAGGGCTAGTTGGTTTAGGGTTAGGGTTAGGGTTATTTGGTTTAGGGTTAGGTTTAGGGTCAGGGTTAGGGTTAGGGTTAGGGTTATTTGGGCTAGGGTTAGGGTTAGGGTTAGGGTTAGGGTTAGGGTTAGGGTTAGGGTTAGGGTTATGGTTAGTTGGGTTTGGGTTATGGTTAGGGTTATTTTGGTAAAGGTTAGGCTTATGGTTAGTGTTAGGGCTAGTTGGTTTAGGGTTAGGGTTAGGGTTATTTGGTTTAGGGTTAGGTTTAGGGTCAGGGTTATGGTTAGGGTTAGGGTTATTCGGGCTAGGGTTAGGGTTAGGGTTAGGGTTAGGGTTAGGGTTAGGGTTAGGGTTAGGCTTATGGTTAGTTGGGTTTGGGTTATGGTTAGGGTTATTTTGGTAAAGGTTAGGCTTATGGTTAGTGTTAGGGCTAGTTGGTTTAGGGTTAGGGTTAGGGTTATTTGGTTTAGGGTTAGGTTTAGGGTCAGGGTTAGGGTTAGGGTTAGGGTTATTTGGGCTAGGGTTAGGGTTAGGGTTAGGGTTAGGGTTAGGGTTAGGGTTAGGGTTAGGGTTAGGGTTAGGGTTATGGTTAGGGTTAGGGTTATGGTTAGTTGGGTTTGGGTTATGGTTAGGGTTATTTTGGTAAAGGTTAGGCTTATGGTTAGTGTTAGGGCTAGTTGGTTTAGGGTTAGGGTTAGGGTTATTTGGTTTAGGGTTAGGTTTAGGGTCAGGGTTAGGGTTAGGGTTAGGGTTATTTGGGCTAGGGTTAGGGTTAGGGTTAGGGTTAGGGTTAGGGTTAGGGTTAGGGTTATGGTTAGTTGGGTTAGGGTTATGGTTAGGGTTATTTTGGTAAAGGTTAGGCTTATGGTTAGTGTTAGGGCTAGTTGGTTTAGGGTTAGGGTTAGGGTTATTTGGTTTAGGGTTAGGTTTAGGGTCAGGGTTAGGGTTAGGGTTATTTGGGCTAGGGTTAGGGTTAGGGTTAGGGTTAGGGTTAGGGTTAGGGTTAGGGTTATGGTTAGTTGGGTTTGGGTTATGGTTAGGGTTATTTTGGTAAAGGTTAGGCTTATGGTTAGTGTTAGGGCTAGTTGGTTTAGGGTTAGGGTTAGGGTTATTTGGTTTAGGGTTAGGTTTAGGGTCAGGGTTAGGGTTAGGGTTAGGGTTATTCGGGCTAGTGTTAGGGTTAGGGTTAGGGTTAGGGTTATGGTTAGTTGGGTTTGGGTTATGGTTAGGGTTATTTTGGTAAAGGTTAGGCTTATGGTTAGTGTTAGGGCTAGTTGGTTTAGGGTTAGGGTTAGGGTTATTTGGTTTAGGGTTAGGTTTAGGGTCAGGGTTAGGGTTAGGGTTAGGGTTATTTGGGCTAGGGTTAGGGTTAGGGTTAGGGTTAGGGTTAGGGTTAGGGTTAGGGTTAGGGTTAGGGTTATGGTTAGTTGGGTTTGGGTTATGGTTAGGGTTATTTTGGTAAAGGTTAGGCTTATGGTTAGTGTTAGGGCTAGTTGGTTTAGGGTTAGGGTTAGGGTTATTTGGTTTAGGGTTAGGTTTAGGGTCAGGGTTAGGGTTAGGGTTAGGGTTATTTGGGCTAGGGTTAGGGTTAGGGTTAGGGTTAGGGTTAGGGTTAGGGTTAGGGTTAGGGTTAGGGTTAGGGTTATGGTTAGTTGGGTTAGGGTTATGGTTAGGGTTATTTTGGTAAAGGTTAGGCTTATGGTTAGTGTTAGGGCTAGTTGGTTTAGGGTTAGGGTTAGGGTTATTTGGTTTAGGGTTAGGTTTAGGGTCAGGGTTAGGGTTAGGGTTAGGGTTATTTGGGCTAGGGTTAGGGTTAGGGTTAGGGTTAGGGTTAGGGTTAGGGTTAGGGTTAGGGTTAGTTGGGTTTGGGTTATGGTTAGGGTTATTTTGGTAAAGGTTAGGCTTATGGTTAGTGTTAGGGCTAGTTGGTTTAGGGTTAGGGTTAGGGTTATTTGGTTTAGGGTTAGGTTTAGGGTCAGGGTTAGGGTTAGGGTTATTTGGGCTAGGGTTAGGGTTAGGGTTAGGGTTAGGGTTAGGGTTAGGGTTAGGGTTATGGTTAGTTGGGTTTGGGTTATGGTTAGGGTTATTTTGGTAAAGGTTAGGCTTATGGTTAGTGTTAGGGCTAGTTGGTTTAGGGTTAGGGTTAGGGTTATTTGGTTTAGGGTTAGGTTTAGGGTCAGGGTTAGGGTTAGGGTTAGGGTTATTCGGGCTAGGGTTAGGGTTAGGGTTAGGGTTAGGGTTATGGTTAGTTGGGTTTGGGTTATGGTTAGGGTTATTTTGGTAAAGGTTAGGCTTATGGTTAGTGTTAGGGCTAGTTGGTTTAGGGTTAGGGTTAGGGTTATTTGGTTTAGGGTTAGGTTTAGGGTCAGGGTTAGGGTTAGGGTTAGGGTTATTTGGGCTAGGGTTAGGGTTAGGGTTAGGGTTAGGGTTAGGGTTACGGTTAGTTGGGTTTGGGTTATGGTTAGGGTTATTTTGGTAAAGGTTAGGCTTATGGTTAGTGTTAGGGCTAGTTGGTTTAGGGTTAGGGTTAGGGTTATTTGGTTTAGGGTTAGGTTTAGGGTCAGGGTTAGGGTTAGGGTTAGGGTTATTTGGGCTAGGGTTAGGGTTAGGGTTAGGGTTAGGGTTATGGTTAGTTGGGTTTGGGTTATGGTTAGGTTTATTTTGGTAAAGGTTAGGCTTATGGTTAGTGTTAGGGCTAGTTGGTTTAGGGTTAGGGTTAGGGTTATTTGGTTTAGGTTTAGGTTTAGGGTCAGGGTTAGGGTTAGGGTTAGGGTTATTTGGGCTAGGGTTAGGGTTAGGGTTAGGGTTAGGGTTAGGGTTAGGGTTAGGGTTAGGGTTAGGGTTAGGTTTAGTTGGGTTTGGGTTATGGTTAGGGTTATTTTGGTAAAGGTTAGGCTTATGGTTAGTGTTAGGGCTAGTTGGTTTAGGGTTAGGGTTAGGGTTATTTGGTTTAGGGTTAAGTTTAGGGTCAGGGTTAGGGTTAGGGTTAGGGTTATTTGGGCTAGGGTTAGGGTTAGGGTTAGGGTTAGGGTTAGGGTTAGGGTTAGGGTTAGGGTTAGGGTTAGGGTTAGGGTTAGGGTTATGGTTAGTTGGGTTAGGGTTATGGTTAGGGTTATTTTGGTAAAGGTTAGGCTTATGGTTAGTGTTAGGGCTAGTTGGTTTAGGGTTAGGGTTAGGGTTATTTGGTTTAGGGTTAGGTTTAGGGTCAGGGTTAGGGTTAGGGTTAGGGTTATTCGGGCTAGGGTTAGGGTTAGGGTTAGGGTTAGGGTTATGGTTAGTTGGGTTTGGGTTATGGTTAGGGTTATTTTGGTAAAGGTTAGGCTTATGGTTAGTGTTAGGGCTAGTTGGTTTAGGGTTAGGGTTAGGGTTATTTGGTTTAGGGTTAGGTTTAGGGTCAGGGTTAGGGTTAGGGTTAGGGTTATTTGGGCTAGGGTTAGGGTTAGGGTTAGGGTTAGGGTTAGGGTTACGGTTAGTTGGGTTTGGGTTATGGTTAGGGTTATTTTGGTAAAGGTTAGGCTTATGGTTAGTGTTAGGGCTAGTTGGTTTAGGGTTAGGGTTAGGGTTATTTGGTTTAGGGTTAGGTTTAGGGTCAGGGTTAGGGTTAGGGTTAGGGTTATTTGGGCTAGGGTTAGGGTTAGGGTTAGGGTTAGGGTTATGGTTAGTTGGGTTTGGGTTATGGTTAGGTTTATTTTGGTAAAGGTTAGGCTTATGGTTAGTGTTAGGGCTAGTTGGTTTAGGGTTAGGGTTAGGGTTATTTGGTTTAGGTTTAGGTTTAGGGTCAGGGTTAGGGTTAGGGTTAGGGTTATTTGGGCTAGGGTTAGGGTTAGGGTTAGGGTTAGGGTTAGGGTTAGGGTTAGGGTTAGGGTTAGGGTTAGGGTTAGGTTTAGTTGGGTTTGGGTTATGGTTAGGGTTATTTTGGTAAAGGTTAGGCTTATGGTTAGTGTTAGGGCTAGTTGTTTTAGGGTTAGGGTTAGGGTTATTTGGTTTAGGGTTAAGTTTAGGGTCAGGGTTAGGGTTAGGGTTAGGGTTATTTGGTTTAGGGTTAGGTTTAGGGTCAGGGTTAGGGTTAGGGTTAGGGTTATTTGGGCTAGGGTTAGGGTTAGGGTTAGGGTTAGGGTTAGGGTTAGGGTTAGGGTTATGGTTAGTTGGGTTTGGGTTATGGTTAGGGTTATTTTGGTAAAGGTTAGGCTTATGGTTAGTGTTAGGGCTAGTTGGTTTAGGGTTAGGGTTAGGCTTATTTGGTTTAGGGTTAGGTTTAGGGTCAGGGTTAGGGTTAGGGTTAGGGTTATTTGGGCTAGGGTTAGGGTTAGGGTTAGGGTTAGGGTTAGGGTTAGGGTTAGGGTTAGGGTTAGGGTTATGGTTAGTTGGGTTTGGGTTATGGTTAGGGTTATTTTGGTAAAGGTTAGGCTTATGGTTAGTGTTAGGGCTAGTTGGTTTAGGGTTAGGGTTAGGGTTATTTGGTTTAGGGTTAGGTTTAGGGTCAGGGTTAGGGTTAGGGTTAGGGTTATTTGGGCTAGGGTTAGGGTTAGGGTTAGGGTTAGGGTTAGGGTTAGGGTTAGGGTTATGGTTAGTTGGGTTAGGGTTATGGTTAGGGTTATTTTGGTAAAGGTTAGGCTTATGGTTAGTGTTAGGGCTAGTTGGTTTAGGGTTAGGGTTAGGGTTATTTGGTTTAGGGTTAGGTTTAGGGTCAGGGTTAGGGTTAGGGTTAGGGTTATTTGGGCTAGGGTTAGGGTTAGGGTTAGGGTTAGGGTTAGGGTTAGGGTTATGGTTAGTTGGGTTTGGGTTATGGTTAGGGTTATTTTGGTAAAGGTTAGGCTTATGGTTAGTGTTAGGGCTAGTTGGTTTAGGGTTAGGGTTAGGGTTATTTGGTTTAGGGTTAGGTTTAGGGTCAGGGTTAGGGTTAGGGTTATTTGGGCTAGGGTTAGGGTTAGGGTTAGGGTTAGGGTTAGGGTTAGGGTTAGGGTTATGGTTAGTTGGGTTTGGGTTATGGTTAGGGTTATTTTGGTAAAGGTTAGGCTTATGGTTAGTGTTAGGGCTAGTTGGTTTAGGGTTAGGGTTAGGGTTATTTGGTTTAGGGTTAGGTTTAGGGTCAGGGTTAGGGTTAGGGTTAGGGTTATTCGGGCTAGGGTTAGGGTTAGGGTTAGGGTTAGGGTTATGGTTAGTTGGGTTTGGGTTATGGTTAGGGTTATTTTGGTAAAGGTTAGGCTTATGGTTAGTGTTAGGGCTAGTTGGTTTAGGGTTAGGGTTAGGGTTATTTGGTTTAGGGTTAGGTTTAGGGTCAGGGTTAGGGTTAGGGTTAGGGTTATTTGGGCTAGGGTTAGGGTTAGGGTTAGGGTTAGGGTTAGGGTTACGGTTAGTTGGGTTTGGGTTATGGTTAGGGTTATTTTGGTAAAGGTTAGGCTTATGGTTAGTGTTAGGGCTAGTTGGTTTAGGGTTAGGGTTAGGGTTATTTGGTTTAGGGTTAGGTTTAGGGTCAGGGTTAGGGTTAGGGTTAGGGTTATTTGGGCTAGGGTTAGGGTTAGGGTTAGGGTTAGGGTTATGGTTAGTTGGGTTTGGGTTATGGTTAGGTTTATTTTGGTAAAGGTTAGGCTTATGGTTAGTGTTAGGGCTAGTTGGTTTAGGGTTAGGGTTAGGGTTATTTGGTTTAGGTTTAGGTTTAGGGTCAGGGTTAGGGTTAGGGTTAGGGTTATTTGGGCTAGGGTTAGGGTTAGGGTTAGGGTTAGGGTTAGGGTTAGGGTTAGGGTTAGGGTTAGGGTTAGGTTTAGTTGGGTTTGGGTTATGGTTAGGGTTATTTTGGTAAAGGTTAGGCTTATGGTTAGTGTTAGGGCTAGTTGGTTTAGGGTTAGGGTTAGGGTTATTTGGTTTAGGGTTAAGTTTAGGGTCAGGGTTAGGGTTAGGGTTAGGGTTATTTGGGCTAGGGTTAGGGTTAGGGTTAGGGTTAGGGTTAGGGTTAGGGTTAGGGTTAGGGTTAGGGTTAGGGTTAGGGTTATGGTTAGTTGGGTTAGGGTTATGGTTAGGGTTATTTTGGTAAAGGTTAGGCTTATGGTTAGTGTTAGGGCTAGTTGGTTTAGGGTTAGGGTTAGGGTTATTTGGTTTAGGGTTAGGTTTAGGGTCAGGGTTAGGGTTAGGGTTAGGGTTATTCGGGCTAGGGTTAGGGTTAGGGTTAGGGTTAGGGTTATGGTTAGTTGGGTTTGGGTTATGGTTAGGGTTATTTTGGTAAAGGTTAGGCTTATGGTTAGTGTTAGGGCTAGTTGGTTTAGGGTTAGGGTTAGGGTTATTTGGTTTAGGGTTAGGTTTAGGGTCAGGGTTAGGGTTAGGGTTAGGGTTATTTGGGCTAGGGTTAGGGTTAGGGTTAGGGTTAGGGTTAGGGTTACGGTTAGTTGGGTTTGGGTTATGGTTAGGGTTATTTTGGTAAAGGTTAGGCTTATGGTTAGTGTTAGGGCTAGTTGGTTTAGGGTTAGGGTTAGGGTTATTTGGTTTAGGGTTAGGTTTAGGGTCAGGGTTAGGGTTAGGGTTAGGGTTATTTGGGCTAGGGTTAGGGTTAGGGTTAGGGTTAGGGTTATGGTTAGTTGGGTTTGGGTTATGGTTAGGTTTATTTTGGTAAAGGTTAGGCTTATGGTTAGTGTTAGGGCTAGTTGGTTTAGGGTTAGGGTTAGGGTTATTTGGTTTAGGTTTAGGTTTAGGGTCAGGGTTAGGGTTAGGGTTAGGGTTATTTGGGCTAGGGTTAGGGTTAGGGTTAGGGTTAGGGTTAGGGTTAGGGTTAGGGTTAGGGTTAGGGTTAGGGTTAGGTTTAGTTGGGTTTGGGTTATGGTTAGGGTTATTTTGGTAAAGGTTAGGCTTATGGTTAGTGTTAGGGCTAGTTGTTTTAGGGTTAGGGTTAGGGTTATTTGGTTTAGGGTTAAGTTTAGGGTCAGGGTTAGGGTTAGGGTTAGGGTTATTTGGTTTAGGGTTAGGTTTAGGGTCAGGGTTAGGGTTAGGGTTAGGGTTATTTGGGCTAGGGTTAGGGTTAGGGTTAGGGTTAGGGTTAGGGTTAGGGTTAGGGTTATGGTTAGTTGGGTTTGGGTTATGGTTAGGGTTATTTTGGTAAAGGTTAGGCTTATGGTTAGTGTTAGGGCTAGTTGGTTTAGGGTTAGGGTTAGGCTTATTTGGTTTAGGGTTAGGTTTAGGGTCAGGGTTAGGGTTAGGGTTAGGGTTATTTGGGCTAGGGTTAGGGTTAGGGTTAGGGTTAGGGTTAGGGTTAGGGTTAGGGTTAGGGTTAGGGTTATGGTTAGTTGGGTTTGGGTTATGGTTAGGGTTATTTTGGTAAAGGTTAGGCTTATGGTTAGTGTTAGGGCTAGTTGGTTTAGGGTTAGGGTTAGGGTTATTTGGTTTAGGGTTAGGTTTAGGGTCAGGGTTAGGGTTAGGGTTAGGGTTATTTGGGCTAGGGTTAGGGTTAGGGTTAGGGTTAGGGTTAGGGTTAGGGTTAGGGTTATGGTTAGTTGGGTTAGGGTTATGGTTAGGGTTATTTTGGTAAAGGTTAGGCTTATGGTTAGTGTTAGGGCTAGTTGGTTTAGGGTTAGGGTTAGGGTTATTTGGTTTAGGGTTAGGTTTAGGGTCAGGGTTAGGGTTAGGGTTAGGGTTATTTGGGCTAGGGTTAGGGTTAGGGTTAGGGTTAGGGTTAGGGTTAGGGTTATGGTTAGTTGGGTTTGGGTTATGGTTAGGGTTATTTTGGTAAAGGTTAGGCTTATGGTTAGTGTTAGGGCTAGTTGGTTTAGGGTTAGGGTTAGGGTTATTTGGTTTAGGGTTAGGTTTAGGGTCAGGGTTATGGTTAGGGTTAGGGTTATTCGGGCTAGGGTTAGGGTTAGGGTTAGGGTTAGGGTTAGGGTTAGGGTTAGGGTTAGGCTTATGGTTAGTTGGGTTTGGGTTATGGTTAGGGTTATTTTGGTAAAGGTTAGGCTTATGGTTAGTGTTAGGGCTAGTTGGTTTAGGGTTAGGGTTAGGGTTATTTGGTTTAGGGTTAGGTTTAGGGTCAGGGTTAGGGTTAGGGTTAGGGTTATTTGGGCTAGGGTTAGGGTTAGGGTTAGGGTTAGGGTTAGGGTTAGGGTTAGGGTTAGGGTTATGGTTAGGGTTAGGGTTAGGGTTATGGTTAGTTGGGTTTGGGTTATGGTTAGGGTTATTTTGGTAAAGGTTAGGCTTATGGTTAGTGTTAGGGCTAGTTGGTTTAGGGTTAGGGTTAGGGTTATTTGGTTTAGGGTTAGGTTTAGGGTCAGGGTTAGGGTTAGGGTTAGGGTTATTTGGGCTAGGGTTAGGGTTAGGGTTAGGGTTAGGGTTAGGGTTAGGGTTAGGGTTATGGTTAGTTGGGTTAGGGTTATGGTTAGGGTTATTTTGGTAAAGGTTAGGCTTATGGTTAGTGTTAGGGCTAGTTGGTTTAGGGTTAGGGTTAGGGTTATTTGGTTTAGGGTTAGGTTTAGGGTCAGGGTTAGGGTTAGGGTTATTTGGGCTAGGGTTAGGGTTAGGGTTAGGGTTAGGGTTAGGGTTAGGGTTAGGGTTAGGGTTATGGTTAGTTGGGTTTGGGTTATGGTTAGGGTTATTTTGGTAAAGGTTAGGCTTATGGTTAGTGTTAGGGCTAGTTGGTTTAGGGTTAGGGTTAGGGTTATTTGGTTTAGGGTTAGGTTTAGGGTCAGGGTTAGGGTTAGGGTTAGGGTTATTCGGGCTAGTGTTAGGGTTAGGGTTAGGGTTAGGGTTATGGTTAGGGTTATTTTGGTAAAGGTTAGGCTTATGGTTAGTGTTAGGGCTAGTTGGTTTAGGGTTAGGGTTAGGGTTATTTGGTTTAGGGTTAGGTTTAGGGTCAGGGTTAGGGTTAGGGTTAGGGTTATTTGGGCTAGGGTTAGGGTTAGGGTTAGGGTTAGGGTTAGGGTTAGGGTTAGGGTTAGGGTTAGGGTTATGGTTAGTTGGGTTTGGGTTATGGTTAGGGTTATTTTGGTAAAGGTTAGGCTTATGGTTAGTGTTAGGGCTAGTTGGTTTAGGGTTAGGGTTAGGGTTATTTGGTTTAGGGTTAGGTTTAGGGTCAGGGTTAGGGTTAGGGTTAGGGTTATTTGGGCTAGGGTTAGGGTTAGGGTTAGGGTTAGGGTTAGGGTTAGGGTTAGGGTTAGGGTTAGGGTTAGGGTTATGGTTAGTTGGGTTAGGGTTATGGTTAGGGTTATTTTGGTAAAGGTTAGGCTTATGGTTAGTGTTAGGGCTAGTTGGTTTAGGGTTAGGGTTAGGGTTATTTGGTTTAGGGTTAGGTTTAGGGTCAGGGTTAGGGTTAGGGTTAGGGTTATTTGGGCTAGGGTTAGGGTTAGGGTTAGGGTTAGGGTTAGGGTTAGGGTTAGGGTTAGGGTTAGTTGGGTTTGGGTTATGGTTAGGGTTAGGGTTAGGGTTAGGGTTAGGGTTAGGGTTAGGGTTAGGGTTAGGGTTAGGGTTAGGGTTAGGGTTAGGGTTAGGGTTAGGGTTAGGGTTAGGGTTAGGGTTAGGGTTAGGGTTAGGGTTAGGGTTAGTTGGGTTAGGGTTATGGTTAGGGTTATTTTGGTAAAGGTTAGGCTTATGGTTAGTGTTAGGGCTAGTTGGTTTAGGGTTAGGGTTAGGGTTATTTGGTTTAGGGTTAGGTTTAGGGTCAGGGTTAGGGTTAGGGTTAGGGTTATTTGGGCTAGGGTTAGGGTTAGGGTTAGGGTTAGGGTTAGGGTTAGGGTTAGGGTTATGGTTAGTTGGGTTTGGGTTATGGTTAGGGTTATTTTGGTAAAGGTTAGGCTTATGGTTAGTGTTAGGGCTA
>NW_028276379.1:55000-60000 GCF_052056855.1 Sturnus vulgaris
TGGTAAAGGTTAGGATTATGGTTAGTGTTAGGGCTAGTTGGTTTAGGGTTAGGGTTAGGGTTATTTGGTTTAGGGTTAGGTTTAGGGTCAGGGTTAGGGTTAGGGTTAGGGTTATTCGGGCTAGGGTTAGGGTTAGGGTTAGGGTTAGGGTTAGGGTTAGGGTTAGGGTTAGGGTTAGGGTTAGGGTTAGGGTTAGGGTTATGGTTAGTTGGGTTTGGGTTATGGTTAGGGTTATTTTGGTAAAGGTTAGGCTTATGGTTAGTGTTAGGGCTAGTTGGTTTAGGGTTAGGGTTAGGGTTATTTGGTTTAGGGTTAGGTTTAGGGTCAGGGTTAGGGTTAGGGTTAGGGTTATTTGGGCTAGGGTTAGGGTTAGGGTTAGGGTTAGGGTTAGGGTTATGGTTAGGGTTAGGGTTATGGTTAGTTGGATTTGGGTTATGGTTAGGGTTATTTTGGTAAAGGTTAGGCTTATGGTTAGTGTTAGGGCTAGTTGGTTTAGGGTTAGGGTTAGGGTTATTTGGTTTAGGGTTAGGTTTAGGGTCAGGGTTAGGGTTAGGGTTAGGGTTATTTGGGCTAGGGTTAGGGTTACGGTTAGGGTTAGGGTTAGGGTTAGGGTTAGGGTTATGGTTAGTTGGGTTAGGGTTATGGTTAGGGTTATTTTGGTAAAGGTTAGGCTTATGGTTAGTGTTAGGGCTAGTTGGTTTAGGGTTAGGGTTAGGGTTATTTGGTTTAGGGTTAGGTTTAGGGTCAGGGTTAGGGTTAGGGTTAGGGTTATTTGGGTTAGGGTTAGGGTTAGGGTTAGGGTTAGGGTTATGGTTAGTTGGGTTTGGGTTATGGTTAGGGTTATTTTGGTAAAGGTTAGGCTTATGGTTAGTGTTAGGGCTAGTTGGTTT
Organism: Sturnus vulgaris; assembly: GCF_052056855.1. Lineage (NCBI taxonomy): Eukaryota > Metazoa > Chordata > Aves > Passeriformes > Sturnidae > Sturnus > Sturnus vulgaris. The sequence goes on from NW_028276379.1 coordinate 55,891, forward strand.
AGGGTTAGGGTTAGGGTTATTTGGTTTAGGGTTAGGTTTAGGGTCAGGGTTAGGGTTAGGGTTAGGGTTATTCGGGCTAGGGTTAGGGTTAGGGTTAGGGTTAGGGTTAGGGTTAGGGTTAGGCTTATGGTTAGTTGGGTTTGGGTTATGGTTAGGGTTATTTTGGTAAAGGTTAGGCTTATGGTTAGTGTTAGGGCTAGTTGGTTTAGGGTTAGGGTTAGGGTTATTTGGTTTAGGGTTAGGTTTAGGGTCAGGGTTAGGGTTAGGGTTAGGGTTATTTGGGCTAGGGTTAGGGTTAGGGTTAGGGTTAGGGTTAGGGTTAGGGTTAGGGTTAGGGTTAGGGTTATGGTTAGGGTTAGGGTTATGGTTAGTTGGGTTTGGGTTATGGTTAGGGTTATTTTGGTAAAGGTTAGGCTTATGGTTAGTGTTAGGGCTAGTTGGTTTAGGGTTAGGGTTAGGGTTATTTGGTTTAGGGTTAGGTTTAGGGTCAGGGTTAGGGTTAGGGTTAGGGTTATTTGGGCTAGGGTTAGGGTTAGGGTTAGGGTTAGGGTTAGGGTTAGGGTTAGGGTTATGGTTAGTTGGGTTAGGGTTATGGTTAGGGTTATTTTGGTAAAGGTTAGGCTTATGGTTAGTGTTAGGGCTAGTTGGTTAGGGTTAGGGTTAGGGTTAGGGTTAGGGTTAGGGTTAGGGTTAGGGTTAGGGTTAGGGTTAGGGTTAGGGTTAGGGTTAGGGTTAGGGTTAGGGTTAGGGTTAGGGTTAGGGTTAGGGTTAGGGTTAGGGTTAGGGTTAGGGTTAGGGTTAGGGTTAGGGTTAGGGTTAGGGTTAGGGTTAGGGTTAGGGTTAGGGTTAGGGTTAGGGTTAGGGTTAGGGTTAGGGTTAGGGTTAGGGTTAGGGTTTGGGTTAGGGTTAGGGTTATGGTTAGTTGGGTTAGGGTTAGGGTTAGGGTTAGGGTTAGGGTTATGGTTAGTTGGGTTTGGGTTATGGTTAGGGTTATTTTGGTAAAGGTTAGGCTTATGGTTAGTGTTAGGGCTAGTTGGTTTAGGGTTAGGGTTAGGGTTATTTGGTTTAGGGTTAGGTTTAGGGTCAGGGTTAGGGTTAGGGTTAGGGTTATTTGGGCTAGGGTTAGGGTTAGGGTTAGGGTTAGGGTTAGGGTTAGGGTTAGGGTTAGGGTTATGGTTAGTTGGGTTTGGGTTATGGTTAGGGTTATTTTGGTAAAGGTTAGGCTTATGGTTAGTGTTAGGGCTAGTTGGTTTAGGGTTAGGGTTAGGGTTATTTGGTTTAGGGTTAGGTTTAGGGTCAGGGTTAGGGTTAGGGTTAGGGTTATTTGGGCTAGGGTTAGGGTTAGGGTTAGGGTTAGGGTTAGGGTTAGGGTTAGGGTTAGGGTTATGGTTAGTTGGGTTAGGGTTATGGTTAGGGTTATTTTGGTAAAGGTTAGGCTTATGGTTAGTGTTAGGTCTAGTTGGTTTAGGGTTAGGGTTAGGGTTATTTGGTTTAGGGTTAGGTTTAGGGTCAGGGTTAGGGTTAGGGTTAGGGTTATTTGGGCTAGGGTTAGGGTTAGGGTTAGGGTTAGGGTTAGGGTTAGGGTTATGGTTAGTTGGGTTTGGGTTATGGTTAGGGTTATTTTGGTAAAGGTTAGGCTTATGGTTAGTGTTAGGGCTAGTTGGTTTAGGGTTAGGGTTAGGGTTATTTGGTTTAGGGTTAGGTTTAGGGTCAGGGTTAGGGTTAGGGTTAGGGTTATTCGGGCTAGGGTTAGGGTTAGGGTTAGGGTTAGGGTTATGGTTAGTTGGGTTTGGGTTATGGTTAGGGTTATTTTGGTAAAGGTTAGGCTTATGGTTAGTGTTAGGGCTAGTTGGTTTAGGGTTAGGGTTAGGGTTATTTGGTTTAGGGTTAGGTTTAGGGTCAGGGTTAGGGTTAGGGTTAGGGTTATTTGGGCTAGGGTTAGGGTTATGGTTAGGGTTAGGGTTAGGGTTAGGGTTAGGGTTAGGGTTATGGTTAGTTGGGTTTGGGTTATGTTTAGGGTTATTTTGGTAAAGGTTAGGATTATGGTTAGTGTTAGGGCTAGTTGGTTTAGGGTTAGGGTTAGGGTTATTTGGTTTAGGGTTAGGTTTAGGGTCAGGGTTAGGGTTAGGGTTAGGGTTATTCGGGCTAGGGTTAGGGTTAGGGTTAGGGTTAGGGTTAGGGTTAGGGTTAGGGTTAGGGTTAGGGTTAGGGTTAGGGTTAGGGTTATGGTTAGTTGGGTTTGGGTTATGGTTAGGGTTATTTTGGTAAAGGTTAGGCTTATGGTTAGTGTTAGGGCTAGTTGGTTTAGGGTTAGGGTTAGGGTTATTTGGTTTAGGGTTAGGTTTAGGGTCAGGGTTAGGGTTAGGGTTAGGGTTATTTGGGCTAGGGTTAGGGTTAGGGTTAGGGTTAGGGTTAGGGTTAGGGTTATGGTTAGGGTTAGGGTTATGGTTAGTTGGATTTGGGTTATGGTTAGGGTTATTTTGGTAAAGGTTAGGCTTATGGTTAGTGTTAGGGCTAGTTGGTTTAGGGTTAGGGTTAGGGTTATTTGGTTTAGGGTTAGGTTTAGGGTCAGGGTTAGGGTTAGGGTTAGGGTTATTTGGGCTAGGGTTAGGGTTACGGTTAGGGTTAGGGTTAGGGTTAGGGTTAGGGTTAGGGTTAGGGTTATGGTTAGTTGGGTTAGGGTTATGGTTAGGGTTATTTTGGTAAAGGTTAGGCTTATGGTTAGTGTTAGGGCTAGTTGGTTTAGGGTTAGGGTTAGGGTTATTTGGTTTAGGGTTAGGTTTAGGGTCAGGGTTAGGGTTAGGGTTAGGGTTATTTGGGCTAGGGTTAGGGTTAGGGTTAGGGTTAGGGTTAGGGTTATGGTTAGTTGGGTTTGGGTTATGGTTAGGGTTATTTTGGTAAAGGTTAGGCTTATGGTTAGTGTTAGGGCTAGTTGGTTTAGGGTTAGGGTTAGGGTTATTTGGTTTAGGGTTAGGTTTAGGGTCAGGGTTAGGGTTAGGGTTAGGGTTATTCGGGCTAGGGTTAGGGTTAGGGTTAGGGTTAGGGTTATGGTTAGTTGGGTTTGGGTTATGGTTAGGGTTATTTTGGTAAAGGTTAGGCTTATGGTTAGTGTTAGGGCTAGTTGGTTTAGGGTTAGGGTTAGGGTTATTTGGTTTAGGGTTAGGTTTAGGGTCAGGGTTAGGGTTGTGGTTAGGGTTATTTGGGCTAGGGTTAGGGTTAGGGTTAGGGTTAGGGTTATGGTTAGTTGGGTTTGGGTTATGGTTAGGGTTATTTTGGTAAAGGTTAGGCTTATGGTTAGTGTTAGGGCTAGTTGGTTTAGGGTTAGGGTTAGGGTTATTTGGTTTAGGGTTAGGTTTAGGGTCAGGGTTAGGGTTAGGGTTAGGGTTATTTGGGCTAGGGTTAGGGTTAGGGTTAGGGTTAGGGTTAGGGTTAGGGTTAGGGTTATGGTTAGGGTTAGGGTTATGGTTAGTTGGGTTTGGGTTATGGTTAGGGTTATTTTGGTAAAGGTTAGGCGTATGGTTAGTGTTAGGGCTAGTTGGTTTAGGGTTAGGGTTAGGGTTATTTGGTTTAGGGTTAGGTTTAGGGTCAGGGTTAGGGTTAGGGTTAGGGTTATTTGGGCTAGGGTTAGGGTTAGGGTTAGGGTTAGGGTTAGGGTTAGGGTTATGGTTAGTTGGGTTAGGGTTATGGTTAGGGTTATTTTGGTAAAGGTTAGGCTTATGGTTAGTGTTAGGGCTAGTTGGTTTAGGGTTAGGGTTAGGGTTATTTGGTTTAGGGTTAGGTTTAGGGTCAGGGTTAGGGTTAGGGTTAGGGTTATTTGGGCTAGGGTTAGGGTTAGGGTTAGGGTTAGGGTTAGGGTTAGGGTTAGGGTTATGGTTAGTTGGGTTTGGGTTATGGTTAGGGTTATTTTGGTAAAGGTTAGGCTTATGGTTAGTGTTAGGGCTAGTTGGTTTAGGGTTAGGGTTAGGGTTATTTGGTTTAGGGTTAGGTTTAGGGTCAGGGTTAGGGTTAGGGTTAGGGTTATTCGGGCTAGGGTTAGGGTTAGGGTTAGGGTTAGGGTTATGGTTAGTTGGGTTTGGGTTATGGTTAGGGTTATTTTGGTAAAGGTTAGGC
>NW_028276379.1:65000-77500 GCF_052056855.1 Sturnus vulgaris
GGTTAGGGTTAGGGTTAGGGTTATTTGGGCTAGGGTTAGGGTTAGGGTTAGGGTTAGGGTTAGGGTTAGGGTTAGGGTTATGGTTAGTTGGGTTTGGGTTATGGTTAGGGTTATTTTGGTAAAGGTTAGGCTTATGGTTAGTGTTAGGGCTAGTTGGTTTAGGGTTAGGGTTAGGGTTATTTGGTTTAGGGTTAGGTTTAGGGTCAGGGTTAGGGTTAGGGTTAGGGTTATTCGGGCTAGGGTTAGGGTTAGGGTTAGGGTTAGGGTTAGGGTTAGGGTTAGGGTTAGGGTTAGGGTTAGGGTTATGGTTAGTTGGGTTTGGGTTATGGTTAGGGTTATTTTGGTAAAGGTTAGGCTTATGGTTAGTGTTAGGGCTAGTTGGTTTAGGGTTAGGGTTAGGGTTATTTGGTTTAGGGTTAGGTTTAGGGTCAGGGTTAGGGTTAGGGTTAGGGTTATTCGGGTAGGGTTAGGGTTAGGGTTAGGTTAGGGTTAGGGTTAGGGTTAGGGTTAGGGTTAGGGTTAGGGTTAGGGTTAGGGTTAGGGTTATGGTTAGTTGGGTTTGGGTTATGGTTAGGGTTATTTTGGTAAAGGTTAGGCTTATGGTTAGTGTTAGGGCTAGTTGGTTTAGGGTTAGGGTTAGGGTTATTTGGTTTAGGGTTAGGTTTAGGGTCAGGGTTAGGGTTAGGGTTAGGGTTATTTGGGCTAGGGGTTAGGGTTAGGGTTAGGGTTAGGGTTATGTTTAGTTGGGTTAGGGTTATGGTTAGGGTTATTTTGGTAAAGGTTAGGCTTATGGTTAGTGTTAGGGCTAGTTGGTTTAGGGTTAGGGTTAGGGTTATTTGGTTTAGGGTTAGGTTTAGGGTCAGGGTTAGGGTTAGGGTTAGGGTTATTTGGGCTAGGGTTAGGGTTAGGGTTAGGGTAGGGTAGGGTTAGGGTTAGGGTTATGGTTAGTTGGGTTTGGGTTATGGTTAGGGGTTATTTTGGTAAAGGTTAGGCTTATGGTTAGTGTTAGGGCTAGTTGGTTTAGGGTTAGGGTTAGGGTTATTTGGTTTAGGGTTAGGTTTAGGGTCAGGGTTAGGGTTAGGGTTAGGGTTATTTGGGCTAGGGTTAGGGTTAGGGTTAGGGTTAGGGTTAGGGTTAGGGTTAGGGTTAGGGGTTATGGTTAGTTGGGTTTGGGTTATGGTTAGGGTTATTTTGGTAAAGGTTAGGCTTATGGTTAGTGTTAGGGCTAGTTGGTTTAGGGTTAGGGTTAGGGTTATTTGGTTTAGGGTTAGGTTTAGGGTCAGGGTTAGGGTTAGGGTTAGGGTTATTTGGGCTAGGGTTAGGGTTAGGGTTAGGGTTAGGGTTAGGGTTAGGGTTAGGGTTAGGGTTATGGTAGTTGGGTTTGGGTTATGGTTAGGGTTATTTTGGTAAAGGTTAGGCTTATGGTTAGTGTTAGGGCTAGTTGGTTTAGGGTTAGGGTTAGGGTTATTTGGTTTAGGGTTAGGTTTAGGGTCAGGGTTAGGGTTAGGGTTAGGGTTATTTGGGCTAGGGTTAGGGTTAGGGTTAGGGTTAGGGTTAGGGTTAGGGTTAGGGTTAGGGTTAGGGTTAGGGTTAGGGGTTAGGGTTATGGTTAGTTGGGTTTGGGTTATGGTTAGGGTTATTTTGGTAAAGGTTAGGCTTATGGTTAGTGTTAGGGCTAGTTGGTTTAGGGTTAGGGTTAGGGTTATTTGGTTTAGGGTTAGGTTTAGGGTCAGGGTTAGGGTTAGGGTTAGGGTTATTTGGGCTAGGGTTAGGGTTTTAGGGTTAGGGTTAGGGTTAGGGTTAGGGTTAGGGTTAGGGTTAGGGTTAGGGTTAGGGTTATGGTTAGTTGGGTTTGGGTTATGGTTAGGGTTATTTTGGTAAAGGTTAGGCTTATGGTTAGTGTTAGGGCTAGTTGGTTTAGGGTTAGGGTTAGGGTTATTTGGTTTAGGGTTAGGTTTAGGGTCAGGGTTAGGGTTAGGGTTAGGGTTATTTGGGCTAGGGTTAGGGTTAGGGTTAGGGTTAGGGTTAGGGTTAGGGTTAGGGTTAGGGTTATGGTTAGTTGGGTTAGGGTTATGGTTAGGGTTATTTTGGTAAAGGTTAGGCTTATGGTTAGTGTTAGGGCTAGTTGGTTTAGGGTTAGGGTTAGGGTTATTTGGTTTAGGGTTAGGTTTAGGGTCAGGGTTAGGGTTAGGGTTAGGGTTATTTGGGCTAGGGTTAGGGTTAGGGTTAGGGTTAGGGTTAGGGTTAGGGTTATGGTTAGTTGGGTTTGGGTTATGGTTAGGGTTATTTTGGTAAAGGTTAGGCTTATGGTTAGTGTTAGGGCTAGTTGGTTTAGGGTTAGGGTTAGGGTTATTTGGTTTAGGGTTAGGTTTAGGGTCAGGGTTAGGGTTAGGGTTAGGGTTATTTGGGCTAGGGTTAGGGTTAGGGTTAGGGTTAGGGTTAGGGTTATGGTTAGTTGGGTTTGGGTTATGGTTAGGGTTATTTTGGTAAAGGTTAGGCTTATGGTTAGTGTTAGGGCTAGTTGGTTTAGGGTTAGGGTTAGGGTTATTTGGTTTAGGGTTAGGTTTAGGGTCAGGGTTAGGGTTAGGGTTAGGGTTATTTGGGCTAGGGTTAGGGTTAGGGTTAGGGTTAGGGTTAGGGTTATGGTTAGTTGGGTTTGGGTTATGGTTAGGGTTATTTTGGTAAAGGTTAGGCTTATGGTTAGTGTTAGGGCTAGTTGGTTTAGGGTTAGGGTTAGGGTTATTTGGTTTAGGGTTAGGTTTAGGGTCAGGGTTAGGGTTAGGGTTAGGGTTATTTGGGCTAGGGTTAGGGTTAGGGTTAGGGTTAGGGTTAGGGTTAGGGTTAGGGTTAGGGTTAGGGTTAGGGTTAGGGTTAGGGTTAGGGTTATGGTTAGGGTTAGGGTTATGGTTAGTTGGGTTTGGGTTATGGTTAGGGTTATTTTGGTAAAGGTTAGGCTTATGGTTAGTGTTAGGGCTAGTTGGTTTAGGGTTAGGGTTAGGGTTATTTGGTTTAGGGTTAGGTTTAGGGTCAGGGTTAGGGTTAGGGTTAGGGTTATTTGGGCTAGGGTTAGGGTTAGGGTTAGGGTTTAGGGTTAGGGTTAGGGTTATGGTTAGTTGGGTTAGGGTTATGGTTAGGGTTATTTTGGTAAAGGTTAGGCTTATGGTTAGTGTTAGGGCTAGTTGGTTTAGGGTTAGGGTTAGGGTTATTTGGTTTAGGGTTAGGTTTAGGGTCAGGGTTAGGGTTAGGGTTAGGGTTATTTGGGCTAGGGTTAGGGTTAGGTTAGGGTTAGGGTTAGGGTTAGGGTTAGGGTTATGGTTAGTTGGGTTTGGGTTATGGTTAGGGTTATTTTGGTAAAGGTTAGGCTTATGGTTAGTGTTAGGGCTAGTTGGTTTAGGGTTAGGGTTAGGGTTATTTGGTTTAGGGTTAGGTTTAGGGTCAGGGTTAGGGTTAGGGTTAGGGTTATTCGGGCTAGGGGTTAGGGTTAGGGTTAGGGTTAGGGTTATGGTTAGTTGGGTTTGGGTTATGGTTAGGGTTATTTTGGTAAAGGTTAGGCTTATGGTTAGTGTTAGGGCTAGTTGGTTTAGGGTTAGGGTTAGGGTTATTTGGTTTAGGGTTAGGTTTAGGGTCAGGGTTAGGGTTAGGGTTAGGGTTATTTGGGCTAGGGTTAGGGTTAGGGTTAGGGTTAGGGTTATGGTTAGTTGGGTTTTGGGTTATGGTTAGGGTTATTTTGGTAAAGGTTAGGGCTTAGGGTTAGGGTTAGGGTTAGGGTTAGGGTTAGGGTTAGGGTTATGGTTAGTTGGGTTTGGGTTATGGTTAGGGTTATTTTGGTAAAGGTTAGGCTTATGGTTAGTGTTAGGGCTAGTTGGTTTAGGGTTAGGGTTAGGGTTATTTGGTTTAGGGTTAGGTTTAGGGTCAGGGTTAGGGTTAGGGTTAGGGTTATTTGGGCTAGGGTTAGGGTTAGGGTTAGGGTTAGGGTTAGGGTTAGGGTTAGGGTTATGGTTAGTGGGTTTGGGTTATGGTTAGGGTTATTTTGGTAAAGGTTAGGCTTATGGTTAGTGTTAGGGCTAGTTGGTTTAGGGTTAGGGTTAGGGTTATTTGGTTTAGGGTTAGGTTTAGGGTCAGGGTTAGGGTTAGGGTTAGGGTTATTTGGGCTAGGGTTAGGGTTAGGTTAGGGTTAGGGTTAGGGTTAGGGTTAGGGTTAGGGTTAGGGTTATGGTTAGTTGGGTTTGGGTTATGGTTAGGGTTATTTTGGTAAAGGTTAGGCTTATGGTTAGTGTTAGGGCTAGTTGGTTTAGGGTTAGGGTTAGGGTTATTTGGTTTAGGGTTAGGTTTAGGGTCAGGGTTAGGGTTAGGGTTAGGGTTATTCGGGCTAGGGTTAGGGTTAGGGTTAGGGTTAGGGTTAGGGTTAGGGTTAGGGTTAGTTGGGTTTGGGTTATGGTTAGGGTTATTTTGGTAAAGGTTAGGCTTATGGTTAGTGTTAGGGCTAGTTGGTTTAGGGTTAGGGTTAGGGTTATTTGGTTTAGGGTTAGGTTTAGGGTCAGGGTTAGGGTTAGGGTTAGGGTTATTTGGGCTAGGGTTAGGGTTAGGGTTAGGGTTAGGGTTAGGGTTAGGGTTAGGGTTATGGTTAGTTGGGTTTGGGTTATGGTTAGGGTTATTTTGGTAAAGGTTAGGCTTATGGTTAGTGTTAGGGCTAGTTGGTTTAGGGTTAGGGTTAGGGTTATTTGGTTTAGGGTTAGGTTTAGGGTCAGGGTTAGGGTTAGGGTTAGGGTTATTCGGGCTAGGGTTAGGGTTAGGGTTAGGGTTAGGGTTATGGTTAGTTGGGTTTGGGTTATGGTTAGGGTTATTTTGGTAAAGGTTAGGCTTATGGTTAGTGTTAGGGCTAGTTGGTTTAGGGTTAGGGTTAGGGTTATTTGGTTTAGGGTTAGGTTTAGGGTCAGGGTTAGGGTTAGGGTTAGGGTTATTTGGGCTAGGGTTAGGGTTAGGGTTAGGGTTAGGGTTATGGTTAGTTGGGTTTGGGTTATGGTTAGGGTTATTTTGGTAAAGGTTAGGGTTAGGGTTAGGGTTAGGGTTAGGGTTAGGGTTAGGGTTAGGGTTATGGTTAGTTGGGTTTGGGTTATGGTTAGGGTTATTTTGGTAAAGGTTAGGCTTATGGTTAGTGTTAGGGCTAGTTGGTTTAGGGTTAGGGTTAGGGTTATTTGGTTTAGGGTTAGGTTTAGGGTCAGGGTTAGGGTTAGGGTTAGGGTTATTTGGGCTAGGGTTAGGGTTAGGGTTAGGGTTAGGGTTAGGGTTAGGGTTAGGGTTATGGTTAGTTGGGTTAGGGTTATGGTTAGGGTTATTTTGGTAAAGGTTAGGCTTATGGTTAGTGTTAGGGCTAGTTGGTTTAGGGTTAGGGTTAGGGTTATTTGGTTTAGGGTTAGGTTTAGGGTCAGGGTTAGGGTTAGGGTTAGGGTTATTTGGGCTAGGGTTAGGGTTATGGTTAGGGTTAGGGTTAGGGTTAGGGTTAGGGTTAGGGTTATGGTTAGTTGGGTTTGGGTTATGTTTAGGGTTATTTTGGTAAAGGTTAGGCTTATGGTTAGTGTTAGGGCTAGTTGGTTTAGGGTTAGGGTTAGGGTTATTTGGTTTAGGGTTAGGTTTAGGGTCAGGGTTAGGGTTAGGGTTAGGGTTATTCGGGCTAGGGTTAGGGTTAGGGTTAGGGTTAGGGTTAGGGTTAGGGTTAGGGTTAGGGTTAGGGTTAGGGTTAGGGTTAGGGTTAGGGTTATGGTTAGTTGGGTTTGGGTTATGGTTAGGGTTATTTTGGTAAAGGTTAGGCTTATGGTTAGTGTTAGGGCTAGTTGGTTTAGGGTTAGGGTTAGGGTTATTTGGTTTAGGGTTAGGTTTAGGGTCAGGGTTAGGGTTAGGGTTAGGGTTATTTGGGCAAGGGTTAGGGTTAGGGTTAGGGTTAGGGTTAGGGTTAGGGTTATGGTTAGGGTTAGGGTTATGGTTAGTTGGGTTTGGGTTATGGTTAGGGTTATTTTGGTAAAGGTTAGGCTTATGGTTAGTGTTAGGGCTAGTTGGTTTAGGGTTAGGGTTAGGGTTATTTGGTTTAGGGTTAGGTTTAGGGTCAGGGTTAGGGTTAGGGTTAGGGTTATTTGGGCTAGGGTTAGGGTTAGGGTTAGGGTTAGGGTTAGGGTTACGGTTAGGGTTAGGGTTATGGTTAGTTGGGTTTGGGTTATGGTTAGGGTTATTTTGGTAAAGGTTAGGCTTATGGTTAGTGTTAGGGCTAGTTGGTTTAGGGTTAGGGTTTGGGTTATTTGGTTTAGGGTTAGGTTTAGGGTCAGGGTTAGGGTTAGGGTTAGGGTTATTCGGGCTAGGGTTAGGGTTAGGGTTAGGGTTAGGGTTATGGTTAGTTGGGTTTGGGTTATGGTTAGGGTTATTTTGGTAAAGGTTAGGCTTATGGTTAGTGTTAGGGCTAGTTGGTTTAGGGTTAGGGTTAGGGTTATTTGGTTTAGGGTTAGGTTTAGGGTCAGGGTTAGGGTTAGGGTTAGGGTTATTTGGGCTAGGGTTAGGGTTAGGGTTAGGGTTAGGGTTATGGTTAGTTGGGTTTGGGTTATGGTTAGGGTTATTTTGGTAAAGGTTAGGGTTAGGGTTAGGGTTAGGGTTAGGGTTAGGGTTAGGGTTAGGGTTATGGTTAGTTGGGTTTGGGTTATGGTTAGGGTTAGGGTTAGGGTTAGGGTTAGGGTTAGGGTTAGGGTTAGGGTTAGGGTTAGGGTTAGGGTTAGGGTTAGGGTTAGGGTTAGGGTTAGGGTTAGGGTTAGGGTTAGGGTTAGGGTTAGGGTTAGGGTTAGGGTTAGGGTTAGGGTTAGGGTTAGGGTTAGGGTTAGGGTTAGGGTTAGGGTTAGGGTTAGGGTTAGGGTTTGGGTTAGGGTTAGGGTTAGGGTTAGGGTTAGGGTTAGGGTTAGGGTTAGGGTTAGGGTTAGGGTTAGGGTTAGGGTTAGGGTTAGGGTTAGGGTTAGGGTTAGGGTTAGGGTTAGGGTTAGGGTTAGGGTTAGGGTTAGGGTTAGGGTTAGGGTTAGGGTTAGGGTTAGGGTTAGGGTTAGGGTTAGGGTTAGGGTTAGGGTTAGGGTTAGGGTTAGGGTTAGGGTTAGGGTTAGGGTTAGGGTTAGGGTTATGGTTAGTTGGGTTAGGGTTATGGTTAGGGTTATTTTGGTAAAGGTTAGGCTTATGGTTAGTGTTAGGGCTAGTTGGTTTAGGGTTAGGGTTAGGGTTATTTGGTTTAGGGTTAGGTTTAGGGTCAGGGTTAGGGTTAGGGTTATTTGGGCTAGGGTTAGGGTTAGGGTTAGGGTTAGGGTTAGGGTTATGGTTAGTTGGGTTTGGGTTATGGTTAGGGTTATTTTGGTAAAGGTTAGGCTTATGGTTAGTGTTAGGGCTAGTTGGTTTAGGGTTAGGGTTAGGGTTATTTGGTTTAGGGTTAGGTTTAGGGTCAGGGTTAGGGTTAGGGTTAGGGTTATTTGGGCTAGGGTTAGGGTTAGGGTTAGGGTTAGGGTTATGGTTAGTTGGGTTAGGGTTATGGTTAGGGTTATTTGGGTTTGGGTTATGGTTAGGGTTATTTTGGTAAAGGTTAGGCTTATGGTTAGTGTTAGGGCTAGTTGGTTTAGGGTTAGGGTTAGGGTTATTTGGTTTAGGGATAGGTTTAGGGTCAGGGTTAGGGTTAGGGTTATTTGGGCTAGGGTTAGGGTTAGGGTTAGGGTTAGGGTTATGGTTAGTTGGGTTAGGGTTATGGTTAGGGTTATTTTGGTAAAGGTTAGGCTTATGGTTAGTGTTAGGGCTAGTTGGTTTAGGGTTAGGGTTAGGGTTATTTGGTTTAGGGTTAGGTTTAGGGTCAGGGTTAGGGTTAGGGTTAGGGTTATTTGGGCTAGGGTTAGGGTTAGGGTTAGGGTTAGGGTTATGGTTAGTTGGGTTTGGGTTACGGTTAGGGTTATTTTGGTAAAGGTTAGGCTTATGGTTAGTGTTAGGGCTAGTTGGTTTAGGGTTAGGGTTAGGGTTATTTGTTTTAGGGTTAGGTTTAGGGTCAGGGTTAGGGTTGGGGTTAGGGTTATTTGGGCTAGGGTTAGGGTTAGGGTTAGGGTTAGGGTTAGGGTTATGGTTAGTTGGGTTTGGGTTATGGTTAGTTGGGTTTGGGTTATGGTTAGGGTTATTTTGGTAAAGGTTAGGCTTATGGTTAGTGTTAGGGCTAGTTGGTTTAGGGTTAGGGTTAGGGTTATTTGGTTTAGGGTTAGGTTTAGGGTCAGGGTTAGGGTTAGGGTTAGGGTTATTTGGGCTAGGGTTAGGGTTAGGGTTAGGGTTAGGGTTAGGGTTAGGGTTAGGGTTAGGGTTAGGGTTATGGTTAGTTGGGTTTGGGTTATGGTTAGGGTTATTTTGGTAAAGGTTAGGCTTATGGTTAGTGTTAGGGCTAGTTGGTTTAGGGTTAGGGTTAGGGTTATTTGGTTTAGGGTTAGGTTTAGGGTCAGGGTTAGGGTTAGGGTTAGGGTTATTTGGGCTAGGGTTAGGGTTAGGGTTAGGGTTAGGGTTAGGGTTAGGGTTAGGGTTATGGTTAGTTGGGTTTGGGTTATGGTTAGGGTTATTTTGGTAAAGGTTAGGCTTATGGTTAGTGTTAGGGCTAGTTGGTTTAGGGTTAGGGTTAGGGTTATTTGGTTTAGGGTTAGGTTTAGGGTCAGGGTTAGGGTTAGGGTTAGGGTTATTTGGGCTAGGGTTAGGGTTAGGGTTAGGGTTAGGGTTAGGGTTAGGGTTAGGGTTATGGTTAGTTGGGTTAGGGTTATGGTTAGGGTTATTTTGGTAAAGGTTAGGCTTATGGTTAGTGTTAGGGCTAGTTGGTTTAGGGTTAGGGTTAGGGTTATTTGGTTTAGGGTTAGGTTTAGGGTCAGGGTTAGGGTTAGGGTTAGGGTTATTTGGGCTAGGGTTAGGGTTAGGGTTAGGGTTAGGGTTAGGGTTAGGGTTAGGGTTAGGGTTAGGGTTATGGTTAGTTGGGTTTGGGTTATGGTTAGGGTTATTTTGGTAAAGGTTAGGCTTATGGTTAGTGTTAGGGCTAGTTGGTTTAGGGTTAGGGTTAGGGTTATTTGGTTTAGGGTTAGGTTTAGGGTCAGGGTTATGGTTAGGGTTAGGGTTATTCGGGCTAGGGTTAGGGTTAGGGTTAGGGTTAGGGTTAGGGTTAGGGTTAGGCTTATGGTTAGTTGGGTTTGGGTTATGGTTAGGGTTATTTTGGTAAAGGTTAGGCTTATGGTTAGTGTTAGGGCTAGTTGGTTTAGGGTTAGGGTTAGGGTTATTTGGTTTAGGGTTAGGTTTAGGGTCAGGGTTAGGGTTAGGGTTAGGGTTATTTGGGCTAGGGTTAGGGTTAGGGTTAGGGTTAGGGTTAGGGTTAGGGTTAGGGTTAGGGTTAGGGTTAGGGTTAGGGTTATGGTTAGGGTTAGGGTTATGGTTAGTTGGGTTTGGGTTATGGTTAGGGTTATTTTGGTAAAGGTTAGGCTTATGGTTAGTGTTAGGGCTAGTTGGTTTAGGGTTAGGGTTAGGGTTATTTGGTTTAGGGTTAGGTTTAGGGTCAGGGTTAGGGTTAGGGTTAGGGTTATTTGGGCTAGGGTTAGGGTTAGGGTTAGGGTTAGGGTTAGGGTTAGGGTTAGGGTTAGGGTTATGGTTAGTTGGGTTAGGGTTATGGTTAGGGTTATTTTGGTAAAGGTTAGGCTTATGGTTAGTGTTAGGGCTAGTTGGTTTAGGGTTAGGGTTAGGGTTATTTGGTTTAGGGTTAGGTTTAGGGTCAGGGTTAGGGTTAGGGTTATTTGGGCTAGGGTTAGGGTTAGGGTTAGGGTTAGGGTTAGGGTTAGGGTTATGGTTAGTTGGGTTTGGGTTATGGTTAGGGTTATTTTGGTAAAGGTTAGGCTTATGGTTAGTGTTAGGGCTAGTTGGTTTAGGGTTAGGGTTAGGGTTATTTGGTTTAGGGTTAGGTTTAGGGTCAGGGTTAGGGTTAGGGTTAGGGTTATTCGGGCTAGTGTTAGGGTTAGGGTTAGGGTTAGGGTTATGGTTAGTTGGGTTTGGGTTATGGTTAGGGTTATTTTGGTAAAGGTTAGGCTTATGGTTAGTGTTAGGGCTAGTTGGTTTAGGGTTAGGGTTAGGGTTATTTGGTTTAGGGTTAGGTTTAGGGTCAGGGTTAGGGTTAGGGTTAGGGTTATTTGGGCTAGGGTTAGGGTTAGGGTTAGGGTTAGGGTTAGGGTTAGGGTTAGGGTTAGGGTTAGGGTTAGGGTTAGGGTTATGGTTAGTTGGGTTTGGGTTATGGTTAGGGTTATTTTGGTAAAGGTTAGGCTTATGGTTAGTGTTAGGGCTAGTTGGTTTAGGGTTAGGGTTAGGGTTATTTGGTTTAGGGTTAGGTTTAGGGTCAGGGTTAGGGTTAGGGTTAGGGTTATTTGGGCTAGGGTTAGGGTTAGGGTTAGGGTTAGGGTTAGGGTTAGGGTTAGGGTTAGGGTTAGGGTTAGGGTTATGGTTAGTTGGGTTAGGGTTATGGTTAGGGTTATTTTGGTAAAGGTTAGGCTTATGGTTAGTGTTAGGGCTAGTTGGTTTAGGGTTAGGGTTAGGGTTATTTGGTTTAGGGTTAGGTTTAGGGTCAGGGTTAGGGTTAGGGTTAGGGTTATTCGGGCTAGGGTTAGGGTTAGGGTTAGGGTTAGGGTTAGGGTTAGGGTTAGGGTTAGTTGGGTTTGGGTTATGGTTAGGGTTATTTTGGTAAAGGTTAGGCTTATGGTTAGTGTTAGGGCTAGTTGGTTTAGGGTTAGGGTTAGGGTTATTTGGTTTAGGGTTAGGTTTAGGGTCAGGGTTAGGGTTAGGGTTAGGGTTATTTGGGCTAGGGTTAGGGTTAGGGTTAGGGTTAGGGTTAGGGTTAGGGTTAGGGTTATGGTTAGTTGGGTTTGGGTTATGGTTAGGGTTATTTTGGTAAAGGTTAGGCTTATGGTTAGTGTTAGGGCTAGTTGGTTTAGGGTTAGGGTTAGGGTTATTTGGTTTAGGGTTAGGTTTAGGGTCAGGGTTAGGGTTAGGGTTAGGGTTATTCGGGCTAGGGTTAGGGTTAGGGTTAGGGTTAGGGTTATGGTTAGTTGGGTTTGGGTTATGGTTAGGGTTATTTTGGTAAAGGTTAGGCTTATGGTTAGTGTTAGGGCTAGTTGGTTTAGGGTTAGGGTTAGGGTTATTTGGTTTAGGGTTAGGTTTAGGGTCAGGGTTAGGGTTAGGGTTAGGGTTATTTGGGCTAGGGTTAGGGTTAGGGTTAGGGTTAGGGTTAGGGTTATGGTTAGTTGGGTTTGGGTTATGGTTAGGGTTATTTTGGTAAAGGTTAGGCTTATGGTTAGTGTTAGGGCTAGTTGGTTTAGGGTTAGGGTTAGGGTTATTTGGTTTAGGGTTAGGTTTAGGGTCAGGGTTAGGGTTAGGGTTAGGGTTATTTGGGCTAGGGTTAGGGTTAGGGTTAGGGTTAGGGTTATATTTAGTTCGGTTTGGGTAATGGTTAGGTTTATTTTGGTAAAGGTTAGGCTTATGGTTAGTGTTAGGGCTAGTTGGTTTAGGGTTAGGGTTAGGGTTATTTGGTTTAGGTTTAGGTTTAGGGTCAGGGTTAGGGTTAGGGTTAGGGTTATTTGGGCTAGGGTTAGGGTTAGGGTTAGGGTTAGGGTTAGGGTTAGGGTTAGGGTTATTGTTAGTTGGGTTTGGGTTATGGTTAGGGTTATTTTGGTAAAGGTTAGGCTTATGGTTAGTGTTAGGGCTAGTTGGTTTAGGGTTAGGGTTAGGGTTATTTGGTTTAGGGTTAAGTTTAGGGTCAGGGTTAGGGTTAGGGTTAGGGTTATTTGGGCTAGGGTTAGGGTTAGGGTTAGGGTTAGGGTTAGGGTTAGGGTTAGGGTTAGGGTTAGGGTTAGGGTTATGGTTAGTTGGGTTAGGGTTATGGTTAGGGTTATTTTGGTAAAGGTTAGGCTTATGGTTAGTGTTAGGGCTAGTTGGTTTAGGGTTAGGGTTAGGGTTATTTGGTTTAGGGTTAGGTTTAGGGTCAGGGTTAGGGTTAGGGTTATTTGGGCTAGGGTTAGGGTTAGGGTTAGGGTTAGGGTTAGGGTTATGGTTAGTTGGGTTTGGGTTATGGTTAGGGTTATTTTGGTAAAGGTTAGGCTTATGGTTAGTGTTAGGGCTAGTTGGTTTAGGGTTAGGGTTAGGGTTATTTGGTTTAGGGTTAGGTTTAGGGTCAGGGTTAGGGTTAGGGTTAGGGTTATTTGGGCTAGGGTTAGGGTTAGGGTTAGGGTTAGGGTTATGGTTAGTTGGGTTAGGGTTATGGTTAGGGTTATTTTGGTAAAGGTTAGGCTTATGGTTAGTGTTAGGGCTTGTTGGTTTAGGGTTAGGGTTAGGGTTATTTGGTTTAGGGTTAGGTTTAGGGTCAGGGTTAGGGTTAGGGTTAGGGTTATTTGGGCTAGGGTTAGGGTTAGGGTTAGGGTTAGGGTTATGGTTAGTTGGGTTTGGGT
>NW_028276379.1:82500-102488 GCF_052056855.1 Sturnus vulgaris
GGTTGGGGTTAGGGTTATTTGGGCTAGGGTTAGGGTTAGGGTTAGGGTTAGGGTTAGGGTTAGGGTTAGGGTTATGGTTAGTTGGGTTTGGGTTATGGTTAGGGTTATTTTGGTAAAGGTTAGGCTTATGGTTAGTGTTAGGGCTAGTTGGTTTAGGGTTAGGGTTAGGGTTATTTGGTTTAGGGTTAGGTTTAGGGTCAGGGTTAGGGTTAGGGTTAGGGTTATTTGGGCTAGGGTTAGGGTTAGGGTTAGGGTTAGGGTTAGGGTTAGGGTTAGGGTTAGGGTTATGGTTAGTTGGGTTTGGGTTATGGTTAGGGTTATTTTGGTAAAGGTTAGGCTTATGGTTAGTGTTAGGGCTAGTTGGTTTAGGGTTAGGGTTAGGGTTATTTGGTTTAGGGTTAGGTTTAGGGTCAGGGTTAGGGTTAGGGTTAGGGTTATTTGGGCTAGGGTTAGGGTTAGGGTTAGGGTTAGGGTTAGGGTTAGGGTTAGGGTTAGGGTTAGGGTTATGGTTAGTTGGGTTTGGGTTATGGTTAGGGTTATTTTGGTAAAGGTTAGGCTTATGGTTAGTGTTAGGGCTAGTTGGTTTAGGGTTAGGGTTAGGGTTATTTGGTTTAGGGTTAGGTTTAGGGTCAGGGTTAGGGTTAGGGTTAGGGTTATTTGGGCTAGGGTTAGGGTTAGGGTTAGGGTTAGGGTTATATTTAGTTCGGTTTGGGTAATGGTTAGGTTTATTTTGGTAAAGGTTAGGCTTATGGTTAGTGTTAGGGCTAGTTGGTTTAGGGTTAGGGTTAGGGTTATTTGGTTTAGGGTTAGGTTTAGGGTCAGGGTTAGGGTTAGGGTTAGGGTTATTTGGGCTAGGGTTAGGGTTAGGGTTAGGGTTAGGGTTAGGGTTAGGGTTAGGGTTATGGTTAGTTGGGTTTGGGTTATGGTTAGGGTTATTTTGGTAAAGGTTAGGCTTATGGTTAGTGTTAGGGCTAGTTGGTTTAGGGTTAGGGTTAGGGTTATTTGGTTTAGGGTTAGGTTTAGGCTCAGGGTTAGGGTTAGGGTTAGGGTTATTTGGGCTAGGGTTAGGGTTAGGGTTAGGGTTAGGGTTAGGGTTAGGGTTAGGGTTAGGGTTAGGGTTATGGTTAGTTGGGTTTGGGTTATGGTTAGGGTTATTTTGGTAAAGGTTAGGCTTATGGTTAGTGTTAGGGCTAGTTGGTTTAGGGTTAGGGTTAGGGTTATTTGGTTTAGGGTTAGGTTTAGGGTCAGGGTTAGGGTTAGGGTTAGGGTTATTTGGGCTAGGGTTAGGGTTATGGTTAGGGTTAGGGTTAGGGTTAGGGTTAGGGTTAGGGTTAGGGTTAGGGTTAGGGTTATGGTTAGTTGGGTTTGGGTTATGTTTAGGGTTATTTTGGTAAAGGTTAGGCTTATGGTTAGTGTTAGGGCTAGTTGGTTTAGGGTTAGGGTTAGGGTTATTTGGTTTAGGGTTAGGTTTAGGGTCAGGGTTAGGGTTAGGGTTAGGGTTATTCGGGCTAGGGTTAGGGTTAGGGTTAGGGTTAGGGTTAGGGTTAGGGTTAGGGTTAGGGTTAGGGTTATGGTTAGTTGGGTTTGGGTTATGGTTAGGGTTATTTTGGTAAAGGTTAGGCTTATGGTTAGTGTTAGGGCTAGTTGGTTTAGGGTTAGGGTTAGGGTTATTTGGTTTAGGGTTAGGTTTAGGGTCAGGGTTAGGGTTAGGGTTAGGGTTATTTGGGCTAGGGTTAGGGTTAGGGTTAGGGTTAGGGTTAGGGTTAGGGTTATGGTTAGGGTTAGGGTTATGGTTAGTTGGGTTTGGGTTATGGTTAGGGTTATTTTGGTAAAGGTTAGGCTTATGGTTAGTGTTAGGGCTAGTTGGTTTAGGGTTAGGGTTAGGGTTATTTGGTTTAGGGTTAGGTTTAGGGTCAGGGTTAGGGTCAGGTTTAGGGTTATTTGGGCTAGGGTTAGGGTTAGGGTTAGGGTTAGGGTTAGGGTTAGGGTTAGGGTTATGGTTAGTTGGGTTAGGGTTATGGTTAGGGTTATTTTGGTAAAGGTTAGGCTTATGGTTAGTGTTAGGGCTAGTTGGTTTAGGGTTAGGGTTAGGGTTAGGGTTATTTGGGCTAGGGTTAGGGTTAGGGTTAGGGTTAGGGTTAGGGTTAGGGTTATGGTTAGTTGGGTTTGGGTTATGGTTAGGGTTATTTTGGTAAAGGTTAGGCTTATGGTTAGTGTTAGGGCTAGTTGGTTTAGGGTTAGGGTTAGGGTTATTTGGTTTAGGGTTAGGTTTAGGGTCAGGGTTAGGGTTAGGGTTAGGGTTATTCGGGCTAGGGTTAGGGTTAGGGTTAGGGTTAGGGTTAGGGTTATGGTTAGTTGGGTTTGGGTTATGGTTAGGGTTATTTTGGTAAAGGTTAGGCTTATGGTTAGTGTTAGGGCTAGTTGGTTTAGGGTTAGGGTTAGGGTTATTTGGTTTAGGGTTAGGTTTAGGGTCAGGGTTAGGGTTAGGGTTAGGGTTATTTGGGCTAGGGTTAGGGTTAGGGTTAGGGTTAGGGTTAGGGTTATGGTTAGTTGGGTTTGGGTTATGGTTAGGGTTATTTTGGTAAAGGTTAGGCTTATGGTTAGTGTTAGGGCTAGTTGGTTTAGGGTTAGGGTTAGGGTTATTTGGTTTAGGGTTAGGTTTAGGGTCAGGGTTAGGGTTAGGGTTAGGGTTATTTGGGCTAGGGTTAGGGTTAGGGTTAGGGTTAGGGTTATATTTAGTTCGGTTTGGGTAATGGTTAGGTTTATTTTGGTAAAGGTTAGGCTTATGGTTAGTGTTAGGGCTAGTTGGTTTAGGGTTAGGGTTAGGGTTATTTGGTTTAGGGTTAGGTTTAGGGTCAGGGTTAGGGTTAGGGTTAGGGTTATTTGGGCTAGGGTTAGGGTTAGGGTTAGGGTTAGGGTTAGGGTTAGGGTTATGGTTAGTTGGGTTTGGGTTATGGTTAGGGTTATTTTGGTAAAGGTTAGGCTTATGGTTAGTGTTAGGGCTAGTTGGTTTAGGGTTAGGGTTAGGGTTATTTGGTTTAGGGTTAGGTTTAGGCTCAGGGTTAGGGTTAGGGTTAGGGTTATTTGGGCTAGGGTTAGGGTTAGGGTTAGGGTTAGGGTTAGGGTTAGGGTTAGGGTTATGGTTAGTTGGGTTAGGGTTATGGTTAGGGTTATTTTGGTAAAGGTTAGGCTTATGGTTAGTGTTAGGGCTAGTTGGTTTAGGGTTAGGGTTAGGTTTATTTGGTTTAGGGTTAGGTTTAGGGTCAGGGTTAGGGTTAGGGTTAGGGTTATTTGGGCTAGGGTTAGGGTTATGGTTAGGGTTAGGGTTAGGGTTAGGGTTAGGGTTAGTGTTAGGGTTAGGGTTAGGGTTAGGGTTAGGGTTAGGGTTAGGGTTAGGGTTATGGTTAGTTGGGTTTGGGTTATGTTTAGGGTTATTTTGGTAAAGGTTAGGCTTATGGTTAGTGTTAGGGCTAGTTGGTTTAGGGTTAGGGTTAGGGTTATTTGGTTTAGGGTTAGGTTTAGGGTCAGGGTTAGGGTTAGGGTTAGGGTTATTCGGGCTAGGGTTAGGGTTAGGGTTAGGGTTAGGGTTAGGGTTAGGGTTAGGGTTAGGGTTAGGGTTAGGGTTAGGGTTAGGGTTATGGTTAGTTGGGTTTGGGTTATGGTTAGGGTTATTTTGGTAAAGGTTAGGCTTATGGTTAGTGTTAGGGCTAGTTGGTTTAGGGTTAGGGTTAGGGTTATTTGGTTTAGGGTTAGGTTTAGGGTCAGGGTTAGGGTTAGGGTTAGGGTTATTTGGGCTAGGGTTAGGGTTAGGGTTAGGGTTAGGGTTAGGGTTAGGGTTATGGTTAGGGTTAGGGTTATGGTTAGTTGGGTTTGGGTTATGGTTAGGGTTATTTTGGTAAAGGTTAGGCTTATGGTTAGTGTTAGGGCTAGTTGGTTTAGGGTTAGGGTTAGGGTTATTTGGTTTAGGGTTAGGTTTAGGGTCAGGGTTAGGGTCAGGTTTAGGGTTATTTGGGCTAGGGTTAGGGTTAGGGTTAGGGTTAGGGTTAGGGTTAGGGTTAGGGTTATGGTTAGTTGGGTTAGGGTTATGGTTAGGGTTATTTTGGTAAAGGTTAGGCTTATGGTTAGTGTTAGGGCTAGTTGGTTTAGGGTTAGGGTTAGGGTTATTTGGTTTAGGGTTAGGTTTAGGGTCAGGGTTAGGGTTAGGGTTAGGGTTATTTGGGCTAGGGTTAGGGTTAGGGTTAGGGTTAGGGTTAGGGTTAGGGTTATGGTTAGTTGGGTTTGGGTTATGGTTAGGGTTATTTTGGTAAAGGTTAGGCTTATGGTTAGTGTTAGGGCTAGTTGGTTTAGGGTTAGGGTTAGGGTTATTTGGTTTAGGGTTAGGTTTAGGGTCAGGGTTAGGGTTAGGGTTAGGGTTATTCGGGCTAGGGTTAGGGTTAGGGTTAGGGTTAGGGTTAGGGTTAGGGTTATGGTTAGTTGGGTTTGGGTTATGGTTAGGGTTATTTTGGTAAAGGTTAGGCTTATGGTTAGTGTTAGGGCTAGTTGGTTTAGGGTTAGGGTTAGGGTTATTTGGTTTAGGGTTAGGTTTAGGGTCAGGGTTAGGGTTAGGGTTAGGGTTATTTGGGCTAGGGTTAGGGTTAGGGTTAGGGTTAGGGTTAGGGTTATGGTTAGTTGGGTTTGGGTTATGGTTAGGGTTATTTTGGTAAAGGTTAGGCTTATGGTTAGTGTTAGGGCTAGTTGGTTTAGGGTTAGGGTTAGGGTTATTTGGTTTAGGGTTAGGTTTAGGGTCAGGGTTAGGGTTAGGGTTAGGGTTATTTGGGCTAGGGTTAGGGTTAGGGTTAGGGTTAGGGTTAGGGTTAGGGTTAGGGTTAGGGTTAGGGTTATGGTTAGGGTTAGGGTTATGGTTAGTTGGGTTTGGGTTATGGTTAGGGTTATTTTGGTAAAGGTTAGGCTTATGGTTAGTGTTAGGGCTAGTTGGTTTAGGGTTAGGGTTAGGGTTATTTGGTTTAGGGTTAGGTTTAGGGTCAGGGTTAGGGTTAGGGTTAGGGTTATTTGGGCTAGGGTTAGGGTTAGGGTTAGGGTTAGGGTTAGGGTTAGGGTTAGGGTTAGGGTTATGGTTAGTTGGGTTAGGGTTATGGTTAGGGTTATTTTGGTAAAGGTTAGGCTTATGGTTAGTGTTAGGGCTAGTTGGTTTAGGGTTAGGGTTAGGGTTATTTGGTTTAGGGTTAGGTTTAGGGTCAGGGTTAGGGTTAGGGTTAGGGTTATTTGGGCTAGGGTTAGGGTTAGGGTTAGGGTTAGGGTTAGGGTTAGGGTTATGGTTAGTTGGGTTTGGGTTATGGTTAGGGTTATTTTGGTAAAGGTTAGGCTTATGGTTAGTGTTAGGGCTAGTTGGTTTAGGGTTAGGGTTAGGGTTATTTGGTTTAGGGTTAGGTTTAGGGTCAGGGTTAGGGTTAGGGTTAGGGTTATTCGGGCTAGGGTTAGGGTTAGGGTTAGGGTTAGGGTTATGGTTAGTTGGGTTAGGGTTATGGTTAGGGTTATTTTGGTAAAGGTTAGGCTTATGGTTAGTGTTAGGGCTAGTTGGTTTAGGGTTAGGGTTAGGGTTATTTGGTTTAGGGTTAGGTTTAGGGTCAGGGTTAGGGTTAGGGTTAGGGTTATTTGGGCTAGGGTTAGGGTTAGGGTTAGGGTTAGGGTTAGGGTTATGGTTAGTTGGGTTTGGGTTATGGTTAGGGTTATTTTGGTAAAGGTTAGGCTTATGGTTAGTGTTAGGGCTAGTTGGTTTAGGGTTAGGGTTAGGGTTATTTGGTTTAGGGTTAGGTTTAGGGTCAGGGTTAGGGTTAGGGTTAGGGTTATTTGGGCTAGGGTTAGGGTTAGGGTTAGGGTTAGGGTTATATTTAGTTCGGTTTGGGTAATGGTTAGGTTTATTTTGGTAAAGGTTAGGCTTATGGTTAGTGTTAGGGCTAGTTGGTTTAGGGTTAGGGTTAGGGTTATTTGGTTTAGGTTTAGGTTTAGGGTCAGGGTTAGGGTTAGGGTTAGGGTTATTTGGGCTAGGGTTAGGGTTAGGGTTAGGGTTAGGGTTAGGGTTAGGGTTAGGGTTAGGGTTATGGTTAGTTGGGTTTGGGTTATGGTTAGGGTTATTTTGGTAAAGGTTAGGCTTATGGTTAGTGTTAGGGCTAGTTGGTTTAGGGTTAGGGTTAGGGTTATTTGGTTTAGGGTTAAGTTTAGGGTCAGGGTTAGGGTTAGGGTTAGGGTTATTTGGGCTAGGGTTAGGGTTAGGGTTAGGGTTAGGGTTAGGGTTAGGGTTAGGGTTAGGGTTAGGGTTATGGTTAGTTGGGTTAGGGTTATGGTTAGGGTTATTTTGGTAAAGGTTAGGCTTATGGTTAGTGTTAGGGCTAGTTGGTTTAGGGTTAGGGTTAGGGTTATTTGGTTTAGGGTTAGGTTTAGGGTCAGGGTTAGGGTTAGGGTTATTTGGGCTAGGGTTAGGGTTAGGGTTAGGGTTAGGGTTAGGGTTATGGTTAGTTGGGTTTGGGTTATGGTTAGGGTTATTTTGGTAAAGGTTAGGCTTATGGTTAGTGTTAGGGCTAGTTGGTTTAGGGTTAGGGTTAGGGTTATTTGGTTTAGGGTTAGGTTTAGGGTCAGGGTTAGGGTTAGGGTTAGGGTTATTTGGGCTAGGGTTAGGGTTAGGGTTAGGGTTAGGGTTAGGGTTATGGTTAGTTGGGTTAGGGTTATGGTTAGGGTTATTTTGGTAAAGGTTAGGCTTATGGTTAGTGTTAGGGCTAGTTGGTTTAGGGTTAGGGTTAGGGTTATTTGGTTTAGGGTTAGGTTTAGGGTCAGGGTTAGGGTTAGGGTTAGGGTTATTTGGGCTAGGGTTAGGGTTAGGGTTAGGGTTAGGGTTATGGTTAGTTGGGTTTGGGTTATGGTTAGGGTTATTTTGGTAAAGGTTAGGCTTATGGTTAGTGTTAGGGCTAGTTGGTTTAGGGTTAGGGTTAGGGTTATTTGTTTTAGGGTTAGGTTTAGGGTCAGGATTAGGGTTGGGGTTAGGGTTATTTGGGCTAGGGTTAGGGTTAGGGTTAGGGTTAGGGTTAGGGTTATGGTTAGGGTTATGGTTAGTTGGGTTTGGGTTATGGTTAGGGTTATTTTGGTAAAGGTTAGGCTTATGGTTAGTGTTAGGGCTAGTTGGTTTAGGGTTAGGGTTAGGGTTATTTGGTTTAGGGTTAGGTTTAGGGTCAGGGTTAGGGTTAGGGTTAGGGTTATTTGGGCTAGGGTTAGGGTTAGGGTTAGGGTTAGGGTTAGGGTTAGGGTTAGGGTTAGGGTTAGGGTTATGGTTAGTTGGGTTTGGGTTATGGTTAGGGTTATTTTGGTAAAGGTTAGGCTTATGGTTAGTGTTAGGGCTAGTTGGTTTAGGGTTAGGGTTAGGGTTATTTGGTTTAGGGTTAGGTTTAGGGTCAGGGTTAGGGTTAGGGTTAGGGTTATTTGGGCTAGGGTTAGGGTTAGGGTTAGGGTTAGGGTTAGGGTTAGGGTTAGGGTTATGGTTAGTTGGGTTTGGGTTATGGTTAGGGTTATTTTGGTAAAGGTTAGGCTTATGGTTAGTGTTAGGGCTAGTTGGTTTAGGGTTAGGGTTAGGGTTATTTGGTTTAGGGTTAGGTTTAGGGTCAGGGTTAGGGTTAGGGTTAGGGTTATTTGGGCTAGGGTTAGGGTTAGGGTTAGGGTTAGGGTTATATTTAGTTCGGTTTGGGTAATGGTTAGGTTTATTTTGGTAAAGGTTAGGCTTATGGTTAGTGTTAGGGCTAGTTGGTTTAGGGTTAGGGTTAGGGTTATTTGGTTTAGGTTTAGGTTTAGGGTCAGGGTTAGGGTTAGGGTTAGGGTTATTTGGGCTAGGGTTAGGGTTAGGGTTAGGGTTAGGGTTAGTGTTATGGTTAGTTGGGTTTGGGTTATGGTTAGGGTTATTTTGGTAAAGGTTAGGCTTATGGTTAGTGTTAGGGCTAGTTGGTTTAGGGTTAGGGTTAGGGTTATTTGGTTTAGGGTTAAGTTTAGGGTCAGGGTTAGGGTTAGGGTTAGGGTTATTTGGGCTAGGGTTAGGGTTAGGGTTAGGGTTAGGGTTAGGGTTAGGGTTAGGGTTAGGGTTAGGGTTAGGGTTAGGGTTATGGTTAGTTGGGTTAGGGTTATGGTTAGGGTTATTTTGGTAAAGGTTAGGCTTATGGTTAGTGTTAGGGCTAGTTGGTTTAGGGTTAGGGTTAGGGTTATTTGGTTTAGGGTTAGGTTTAGGGTCAGGGTTAGGGTTAGGGTTATTTGGGCTAGGGTTAGGGTTAGGGTTAGGGTTAGGGTTAGGGTTAGGGTTATGGTTAGTTGGGTTTGGGTTATGGTTAGGGTTATTTTGGTAAAGGTTAGGCTTATGGTTAGTGTTAGGGCTAGTTGGTTTAGGGTTAGGGTTAGGGTTATTTGTTTTAGGGTTAGGTTTAGGGTCAGGGTTAGGGTTAGGGTTAGGGTTATTTGGGCTAGGGTTAGGGTTAGGGTTAGGGTTAGGGTTAGGGTTATGGTTAGTTGGGTTAGGGTTATGGTTAGGGTTATTTTGGTAAAGGTTAGGCTTATGGTTAGTGTTAGGGCTAGTTGGTTTAGGGTTAGGGTTAGGGTTATTTGGTTTAGGGTTAGGTTTAGGGTCAGGGTTAGGGTTAGGGTTAGGGTTATTCGGGCTAGGGTTAGGGTTAGGGTTAGGGTTAGGGTTATGGTTAGTTGGGTTAGGGTTATGGTTAGGGTTATTTTGGTAAAGGTTAGGCTTATGGTTAGTGTTAGGGCTAGTTGGTTTAGGGTTAGGGTTAGGGTTATTTGGTTTAGGGTTAGGTTTAGGGTCAGGGTTAGGGTTAGGGTTAGGGTTATTTGGGCTAGGGTTAGGGTTAGGGTTAGGGTTAGGGTTAGGGTTATGGTTAGTTGGGTTTGGGTTATGGTTAGGGTTATTTTGGTAAAGGTTAGGCTTATGGTTAGTGTTAGGGCTAGTTGGTTTAGGGTTAGGGTTAGGGTTATTTGGTTTAGGGTTAGGTTTAGGGTCAGGGTTAGGGTTAGGGTTAGGGTTATTTGGGCTAGGGTTAGGGTTAGGGTTAGGGTTAGGGTTATATTTAGTTCGGTTTGGGTAATGGTTAGGTTTATTTTGGTAAAGGTTAGGCTTATGGTTAGTGTTAGGGCTAGTTGGTTTAGGGTTAGGGTTAGGGTTATTTGGTTTAGGTTTAGGTTTAGGGTCAGGGTTAGGGTTAGGGTTAGGGTTATTTGGGCTAGGGTTAGGGTTAGGGTTAGGGTTAGGGTTAGGGTTAGGGTTAGGGTTAGGGTTAGGGTTATGGTTAGTTGGGTTTGGGTTATGGTTAGGGTTATTTTGGTAAAGGTTAGGCTTATGGTTAGTGTTAGGGCTAGTTGGTTTAGGGTTAGGGTTAGGGTTATTTGGTTTAGGGTTAAGTTTAGGGTCAGGGTTAGGGTTAGGGTTAGGGTTATTTGGGCTAGGGTTAGGGTTAGGGTTAGGGTTAGGGTTAGGGTTAGGGTTAGGGTTAGGGTTAGGGTTATGGTTAGTTGGGTTAGGGTTATGGTTAGGGTTATTTTGGTAAAGGTTAGGCTTATGGTTAGTGTTAGGGCTAGTTGGTTTAGGGTTAGGGTTAGGGTTATTTGGTTTAGGGTTAGGTTTAGGGTCAGGGTTAGGGTTAGGGTTATTTGGGCTAGGGTTAGGGTTAGGGTTAGGGTTAGGGTTAGGGTTATGGTTAGTTGGGTTTGGGTTATGGTTAGGGTTATTTTGGTAAAGGTTAGGCTTATGGTTAGTGTTAGGGCTAGTTGGTTTAGGGTTAGGGTTAGGGTTATTTGGTTTAGGGTTAGGTTTAGGGTCAGGGTTAGGGTTAGGGTTAGGGTTATTTGGGCTAGGGTTAGGGTTAGGGTTAGGGTTAGGGTTAGGGTTATGGTTAGTTGGGTTAGGGTTATGGTTAGGGTTATTTTGGTAAAGGTTAGGCTTATGGTTAGTGTTAGGGCTAGTTGGTTTAGGGTTAGGGTTAGGGTTATTTGGTTTAGGGTTAGGTTTAGGGTCAGGGTTAGGGTTAGGGTTAGGGTTATTTGGGCTAGGGTTAGGGTTAGGGTTAGGGTTAGGGTTATGGTTAGTTGGGTTTGGGTTATGGTTAGGGTTATTTTGGTAAAGGTTAGGCTTATGGTTAGTGTTAGGGCTAGTTGGTTTAGGGTTAGGGTTAGGGTTATTTGTTTTAGGGTTAGGTTTAGGGTCAGGATTAGGGTTGGGGTTAGGGTTATTTGGGCTAGGGTTAGGGTTAGGGTTAGGGTTAGGGTTAGGGTTATGGTTAGGGTTATGGTTAGTTGGGTTTGGGTTATGGTTAGGGTTATTTTGGTAAAGGTTAGGCTTATGGTTAGTGTTAGGGCTAGTTGGTTTAGGGTTAGGGTTAGGGTTATTTGGTTTAGGGTTAGGTTTAGGGTCAGGGTTAGGGTTAGGGTTAGGGTTATTTGGGCTAGGGTTAGGGTTAGGGTTAGGGTTAGGGTTAGGGTTAGGGTTAGGGTTAGGGTTAGGGTTATGGTTAGTTGGGTTTGGGTTATGGTTAGGGTTATTTTGGTAAAGGTTAGGCTTATGGTTAGTGTTAGGGCTAGTTGGTTTAGGGTTAGGGTTAGGGTTATTTGGTTTAGGGTTAGGTTTAGGGTCAGGGTTAGGGTTAGGGTTAGGGTTATTTGGGCTAGGGTTAGGGTTAGGGTTAGGGTTAGGGTTAGGGTTAGGGTTAGGGTTATGGTTAGTTGGGTTTGGGTTATGGTTAGGGTTATTTTGGTAAAGGTTAGGCTTATGGTTAGTGTTAGGGCTAGTTGGTTTAGGGTTAGGGTTAGGGTTATTTGGTTTAGGGTTAGGTTTAGGGTCAGGGTTAGGGTTAGGGTTAGGGTTATTTGGGCTAGGGTTAGGGTTAGGGTTAGGGTTAGGGTTATATTTAGTTCGGTTTGGGTAATGGTTAGGTTTATTTTGGTAAAGGTTAGGCTTATGGTTAGTGTTAGGGCTAGTTGGTTTAGGGTTAGGGTTAGGGTTATTTGGTTTAGGTTTAGGTTTAGGGTCAGGGTTAGGGTTAGGGTTAGGGTTATTTGGGCTAGGGTTAGGGTTAGGGTTAGGGTTAGGGTTAGTGTTATGGTTAGTTGGGTTTGGGTTATGGTTAGGGTTATTTTGGTAAAGGTTAGGCTTATGGTTAGTGTTAGGGCTAGTTGGTTTAGGGTTAGGGTTAGGGTTATTTGGTTTAGGGTTAAGTTTAGGGTCAGGGTTAGGGTTAGGGTTAGGGTTATTTGGGCTAGGGTTAGGGTTAGGGTTAGGGTTAGGGTTAGGGTTAGGGTTAGGGTTAGGGTTAGGGTTAGGGTTAGGGTTATGGTTAGTTGGGTTAGGGTTATGGTTAGGGTTATTTTGGTAAAGGTTAGGCTTATGGTTAGTGTTAGGGCTAGTTGGTTTAGGGTTAGGGTTAGGGTTATTTGGTTTAGGGTTAGGTTTAGGGTCAGGGTTAGGGTTAGGGTTATTTGGGCTAGGGTTAGGGTTAGGGTTAGGGTTAGGGTTAGGGTTAGGGTTATGGTTAGTTGGGTTTGGGTTATGGTTAGGGTTATTTTGGTAAAGGTTAGGCTTATGGTTAGTGTTAGGGCTAGTTGGTTTAGGGTTAGGGTTAGGGTTATTTGTTTTAGGGTTAGGTTTAGGGTCAGGGTTAGGGTTAGGGTTAGGGTTATTTGGGCTAGGGTTAGGGTTAGGGTTAGGGTTAGGGTTAGGGTTATGGTTAGTTGGGTTAGGGTTATGGTTAGGGTTATTTTGGTAAAGGTTAGGCTTATGGTTAGTGTTAGGGCTAGTTGGTTTAGGGTTAGGGTTAGGGTTATTTGGTTTAGGGTTAGGTTTAGGGTCAGGGTTAGGGTTAGGGTTAGGGTTATTTGGGCTAGGGTTAGGGTTAGGGTTAGGGTTAGGGTTATGGTTAGTTGGGTTTGGGTTATGGTTAGGGTTATTTTGGTAAAGGTTAGGCTTATGGTTAGTGTTAGGGCTAGTTGGTTTAGGGTTAGGGTTAGGGTTATTTGTTTTAGGGTTAGGTTTAGGGTCAGGGTTAGGGTTGGGGTTAGGGTTATTTGGGCTAGGGTTAGGGTTAGGGTTAGGGTTATGGTTAGGGTTAGGGTTAGGGTTAGGGTTATGGTTAGTTGGGTTTGGGTTATGGTTAGGGTTATTTTGGTAAAGGTTAGGCTTATGGTTAGTGTTAGGGCTAGTTGGTTTAGGGTTAGGGTTAGGGTTATTTGGTTTAGGGTTAGGTTTAGGGTCAGGGTTAGGGTTAGGGTTAGGGTTATTTGGGCTAGGGTTAGGGTTAGGGTTAGGGTTAGGGTTAGGGTTAGGGTTATGGTTAGTTGGGTTAGGGTTATGGTTAGGGTTATTTTGGTAAAGGTTAGGCTTATGGTTAGTGTTAGGGCTAGTTGGTTTAGGGTTAGGGTTAGGGTTATTTGGTTTAGGGTTAGGTTTAGGGTCAGGGTTAGGGTTAGGGTTAGGGTTATTTGGGCTAGGGTTAGGGTTAGGGTTAGGGTTAGGGTTATGGTTAGTTGGGTTTGGGTTATGGTTAGGGTTATTTTGGTAAAGGTTAGGCTTATGGTTAGTGTTAGGGCTAGTTGGTTTAGGGTTAGGGTTAGGGTTATTTGTTTTAGGGTTAGGTTTAGGGTCAGGGTTAGGGTTGGGGTTAGGGTTATTTGGGCTAGGGTTAGGGTTAGGGTTAGGGTTAGGGTTAGGGTTAGGGTTAGGGTTAGTTGGGTTTGGGTTATGGTTAGGGTTATTTTGGTAAAGGTTAGGCTTATGGTTAGTGTTAGGGCTAGTTGGTTTAGGGTTAGGGTTAGGGTTAGGGTTAGGGTTAGGGTTAGGGTTAGGGTTAGGGTTAGGGTTAGGGTTAGGGTTAGGGTTAGGGTTAGGGTTAGGGTTAGGGTTATTTGGGCTAGGGTTAGGGTTAGGGTTAGGGTTAGGGTTAGGGTTAGGGTTAGGGTTAGGGTTAGGGTTATGGTTAGTTGGGTTTGGGTTATGGTTAGGGTTATTTTGGTAAAGGTTAGGCTTATGTTTAGTGTTAGGGCTAGTTGGTTTAGGGTTAGGGTTAGGGTTATTTGGTTTAGGGTTAGGTTTAGGGTCAGGGTTAGGGTTAGGGTTAGGGTTATTTGGGCTAGGGTTAGGGTTAGGGTTAGGGTTAGGGTTAGGGTTAGGGTTAGGGTTAGGGTTAGGGTTATGGTTAGTTGGGTTTGGGTTATGGTTAGGGTTATTTTGGTAAAGGTTAGGCTTATGGTTAGTGTTAGGGCTAGTTGGTTTAGGGTTAGGGTTAGGGTTATTTGGTTTAGGGTTAGGTTTAGGGTCAGGGTTAGGGTTAGGGTTAGGGTTATTTGGGCTAGGGTTAGGGTTAGGGTTAGGGTTAGGGTTATGGTTAGTTGGGTTAGGGTTATGGTTAGGGTTATTTTGGTAAAGGTTAGGCTTATGGTTAGTGTTAGGGCTAGTTGGTTTAGGGTTAGGGTTAGGGTTATTTGTTTTAGGGTTAGGTTTAGGGTCAGGGTTAGGGTTGGGGTTAGGGTTATTTGGGCTAGGGTTAGGGTTAGGGTTAGGGTTAGGGTTAGGGTTAGGGTTAGGGTTAGGGTTAGGGTTATGGTTAGTTGGGTTTGGGTTATGGTTAGGGTTATTTTGGTAAAGGTTAGGCTTATGGTTAGTGTTAGGGCTAGTTGGTTTAGGGTTAGGGTTAGGGTTATTTGGTTTAGGGTTAGGTTTAGGGTCAGGGTTAGGGTTAGGGTTATTTGGGCTAGGGTTAGGGTTAGGGTTAGGGTTAGGGTTAGGGTTAGGGTTATGGTTAGTTGGGTTTGGGTTATGGTTAGGGTTATTTTGGTAAAGGTTAGGCTTATGGTTAGTGTTAGGGCTAGTTGGTTTAGGGTTAGGGTTAGGGTTATTTGTTTTAGGGTTAGGTTTAGGGTCAGGGTTAGGGTTAGGGTTAGGGTTATTTGGGCTAGGGTTAGGGTTAGGGTTAGGGTTAGGGTTAGGGTTATGGTTAGTTGGGTTAGGGTTATGGTTAGGGTTATTTTGGTAAAGGTTAGGCTTATGGTTAGTGTTAGGGCTAGTTGGTTTAGGGTTAGGGTTAGGGTTATTTGGTTTAGGGTTAGGTTTAGGGTCAGGGTTAGGGTTAGGGTTAGGGTTATTTGGGCTAGGGTTAGGGTTAGGGTTAGGGTTAGGGTTATGGTTAGTTGGGTTTGGGTTATGGTTAGGGTTATTTTGGTAAAGGTTAGGCTTATGGTTAGTGTTAGGGCTAGTTGGTTTAGGGTTAGGGTTAGGGTTATTTGTTTTAGGGTTAGGTTTAGGGTCAGGGTTAGGGTTGGGGTTAGGGTTATTTGGGCTAGGGTTAGGGTTAGGGTTAGGGTTATGGTTAGGGTTAGGGTTAGGGTTAGGGTTATGGTTAGTTGGGTTTGGGTTATGGTTAGGGTTATTTTGGTAAAGGTTAGGCTTATGGTTAGTGTTAGGGCTAGTTGGTTTAGGGTTAGGGTTAGGGTTATTTGGTTTAGGGTTAGGTTTAGGGTCAGGGTTAGGGTTAGGGTTAGGGTTATTTGGGCTAGGGTTAGGGTTAGGGTTAGGGTTAGGGTTAGGGTTATGGTTAGTTGGGTTAGGGTTATGGTTAGGGTTATTTTGGTAAAGGTTAGGCTTATGGTTAGTGTTAGGGCTAGTTGGTTTAGGGTTAGGGTTAGGGTTATTTGGTTTAGGGTTAGGTTTAGGGTCAGGGTTAGGGTTAGGGTTAGGGTTATTTGGGCTAGGGTTAGGGTTAGGGTTAGGGTTAGGGTTATGGTTAGTTGGGTTTGGGTTATGGTTAGGGTTATTTTGGTAAAGGTTAGGCTTATGGTTAGTGTTAGGGCTAGTTGGTTTAGGGTTAGGGTTAGGGTTATTTGTTTTAGGGTTAGGTTTAGGGTCAGGGTTAGGGTTGGGGTTAGGGTTATTTGGGCTAGGGTTAGGGTTAGGGTTAGGGTTAGGGTTAGGGTTAGGGTTAGGGTTAGTTGGGTTTGGGTTATGGTTAGGGTTATTTTGGTAAAGGTTAGGCTTATGGTTAGTGTTAGGGCTAGTTGGTTTAGGGTTAGGGTTAGGGTTAGGGTTAGGGTTAGGGTTAGGGTTAGGGTTAGGGTTAGGGTTAGGGTTAGGGTTAGGGTTAGGGTTAGGGTTAGGGTTAGGGTTATTTGGGCTAGGGTTAGGGTTAGGGTTAGGGTTAGGGTTAGGGTTAGGGTTAGGGTTAGGGTTAGGGTTATGGTTAGTTGGGTTTGGGTTATGGTTAGGGTTATTTTGGTAAAGGTTAGGCTTATGTTTAGTGTTAGGGCTAGTTGGTTTAGGGTTAGGGTTAGGGTTATTTGGTTTAGGGTTAGGTTTAGGGTCAGGGTTAGGGTTAGGGTTAGGGTTATTTGGGCTAGGGTTAGGGTTAGGGTTAGGGTTAGGGTTAGGGTTAGGGTTAGGGTTAGGGTTAGGGTTATGGTTAGTTGGGTTTGGGTTATGGTTAGGGTTATTTTGGTAAAGGTTAGGCTTATGGTTAGTGTTAGGGCTAGTTGGTTTAGGGTTAGGGTTAGGGTTATTTGGTTTAGGGTTAGGTTTAGGGTCAGGGTTAGGGTTAGGGTTAGGGTTATTTGGGCTAGGGTTAGGGTTAGGGTTAGGGTTAGGGTTATGGTTAGTTGGGTTAGGGTTATGGTTAGGGTTATTTTGGTAAAGGTTAGGCTTATGGTTAGTGTTAGGGCTAGTTGGTTTAGGGTTAGGGTTAGGGTTATTTGTTTTAGGGTTAGGTTTAGGGTCAGGGTTAGGGTTGGGGTTAGGGTTATTTGGGCTAGGGTTAGGGTTAGGGTTAGGGTTAGGGTTAGGGTTAGGGTTAGGGTTAGGGTTAGGGTTATGGTTAGTTGGGTTTGGGTTATGGTTAGGGTTATTTTGGTAAAGGTTAGGCTTATGGTTAGTGTTAGGGCTAGTTGGTTTAGGGTTAGGGTTAGGGTTATTTGGTTTAGGGTTAGGTTTAGGGTCAGGGTTAGGGTTAGGGTTAGGGTTATTTGGGCTAGGGTTAGGGTTAGGGTTAGGGTTAGGGTTAGGGTTAGGGTTATGGTTAGTTGGGTTTGGGTTATGGTTAGGGTTATTTTGGTAAAGGTTAGGCTTATGGTTAGTGTTAGGGCTAGTTGGTTTAGGGTTAGGGTTAGGGTTATTTGGTTTAGGGTTAGGTTTAGGGTCAGGGTTAGGGTTAGGGTTAGGGTTATTTGGGCTAGGGTTAGGGTTAGGGTCAGGGTTAGGGTTAGGGTTAGGGTTAGGGTTAGGGTTATGGTTAGTTGGGTTAGGGTTATGGTTAGGGTTATTTTGGTAAAGGTTAGGCTTATGGTTAGTGTTAGGGCTAGTTGGTTTAGGGTTAGGGTTAGGGTTATTTGGTTTAGGGTTAGGTTTAGGGTCAGGGTTAGGGTTAGGGTTAGGGTTATTTGGGCTAGGGTTAGGGTTAGGGTTAGGGTTAGGGTTAGGGTTAGGGTTAGGGTTAGGGTTAGGGTTATGGTTAGTTGGGTTTGGGTTATGGTTAGGGTTATTTTGGTAAAGGTTAGGCTTATGGTTAGTGTTAGGGCTAGTTGGTTTAGGGTTAGGGTTAGGGTTATTTGGTTTAGGGTTAGGTTTAGGGTCAGGGTTAGGGTTAGGGTTAGGGTTATTCGGGCTAGGGTTAGGGTTAGGGTTAGGGTTAGGGTTAGGGTTAGGGTTAGGGTTAGGGTTAGGGTTAGGGTTAGGGTTAGGGTTAGGGTTAGGGTTAGGGTTAGGGTTATGGTTAGTTGGGTTTGGGTTATGGTTAGGGTTATTTTGGTAAAGGTTAGGCTTATGGTTAGTGTTAGGGCTAGTTGGTTTAGGGTTAGGGTTAGGGTTATTTGGTTTAGGGTTAGGTTTAGGGTCAGGGTTAGGGTTAGGGTTAGGGTTATTTGGGCTAGGGTTAGGGTTAGGGTTAGGGTTAGGGTTAGGGTTAGGGTTAGGGTTATGGTTAGGGTTAGGGTTATGGTTAGTTGGGTTTGGGTTATGGTTAGGGTTATTTTGGTAAAGGTTAGGCTTATGGTTAGTGTTAGGGCTAGTTGGTTTAGGGTTAGGGTTAGGGTTATTTGGTTTAGGGTTAGGTTTAGGGTCAGGGTTAGGGTTAGGGTTAGGGTTATTTGGGCTAGGGTTAGGGTTAGGGTTAGGGTTAGGGTTAGGGTTAGGGTTAGGGTTAGGGTTAGGGTTAGGGTTAGGGTTATGGTTAGTTGGGTTAGGGTTATGGTTAGGGTTATTTTGGTAAAGGTTAGGCTTATGGTTTGTGTTAGGGCTAGTTGGTTTAGGGTTAGGGTTAGGGTTATTTGGTTTAGGGTTAGGTTTAGGGTCAGGGTTAGGGTTAGGGTTAGGGTTATTTGGGCTAGGGTTAGGGTTAGGGTTAGGGTTAGGGTTAGGGTTAGGGTTATGGTTAGTTGGGTTTGGGTTATGGTTAGGGTTATTTTGGTAAAGGTTAGGCTTATGGTTAGTGTTAGGGCTAGTTGGTTTAGGGTTAGGGTTAGGGTTATTTGGTTTAGGGTTAGGTTTAGGGTCAGGGTTAGGGTTAGGGTTAGGGTTATTCGGGCTAGGGTTAGGGTTAGGGTTAGGGTTAGGGTTATGGTTAGTTGGGTTTGGGTTATGGTTAGGGTTATTTTGGTAAAGGTTAGGCTTATGGTTAGTGTTAGGGCTAGTTGGTTTAGGGTTAGGGTTAGGGTTATTTGGTTTAGGGTTAGGTTTAGGGTCAGGGTTAGGGTTAGGGTTAGGGTTATTTGGGCTAGGGTTAGGGTTAGAGGGTTAGGGTTAGGGTTATGGTTAGTTGGGTTTGGGTTATGGTTAGGGTTATTTTGGTAAAGGTTAGGCTTATGGTTAGTGTTAGGGCTAGTTGGTTTAGGGTTAGGGTTAGGGTTATTTGGTTTAGGGTTAGGTTTAGGGTCAGGGTTAGGGTTAGGGTTAGGGTTATTTGGGCTAGGGTTAGGGTTAGGGTTAGGGTTAGGGTTAGGGTTAGGGTTAGGGTTAGGGTTAGGTAGGTATGGTTAGTTGGGTTTGGGTTATGGTTAGGGTTATTTTGGTAAAGGTTAGGCTTATGGTTAGTGTTAGGGCTAGTTGGTTTAGGGTTAGGGTTAGGGTTATTTGGTTTAGGGTTAGGTTTAGGGTCAGGGTTAGGGTTAGGGTTAGGGTTATTTGGGCTAGGGTTAGGGTTAGGTTAGGGTTAGGTTAGGGTTAGGGTTAGGGTTAGGGTTATGGTTAGTTGGGTTAGGGTTATGGTTAGGGTTATTTTGGTAAAGGTTAGGCTTATGGTTAGTGTTAGGGCTAGTTGGTTTAGGGTTAGGGTTAGGGTTATTTGGTTTAGGGTTAGGTTTAGGGTCAGGGTTAGGGTTAGGGTTATTTGGGCTAGGGTCAGGGTTAGGGTTAGGGTTAGGGTTAGGGTTAGGGTTAGGGTTATGGTTAGTTGGGTTTGGGTTATGGTTAGGGTTATTTTGGTAAAGGTTAGGCTTATGGTTAGTGTTAGGGCTAGTTGGTTTAGGGTTAGGGTTAGGGTTATTTGGTTTAGGGTTAGGTTTAGGGTCAGGGTTAGGGTTAGGGTTAGGGTTATTCGGGCTAGGGTTAGGGTTAGGGTTAGGGTTAGGGTTATGGTTAGTTGGGTTTGGGTTATGGTTAGGGTTATTTTGGTAAAGGTTAGGCTTATGGTTAGTGTTAGGGCTAGTTGGTTTAGGGTTAGGGTTAGGGTTATTTGGTTTAGGGTTAGGTTTAGGGTCAGGGTTAGGGTTAGGGTTAGGGTTATTTGGGCTAGGGTTAGGGTTAGGGTTAGGGTTAGGGTTAGGGTTAGGGTTAGTTGGGTTTGGGTTATGGTTAGGGTTATTTTGGTAAAGGTTAGGCTTATGGTTAGTGTTAGGGCTAGTTGGTTTAGGGTTAGGGTTAGGGTTATTTGGTTTAGGGTTAGGTTTAGGGTCAGGGTTAGGGTTAGGGTTAGGGTTATTTGGGCTAGGGTTAGGGTTAGGGTTAGGGTTAGGGTTATATTAGTTCGGTTTGGGTAATGGTTAGGTTTATTTTGGTAAAGGTTAGGCTTATGGTTAATGTTAGGGCTAGTTGGTTTAGGGTTAGGGTTAGGGTTATTTGGTTTAGGTTTAGGTTTAGGGTCAGGGTTAGGGTTAGGGTTAGGGTTATTTGGGCTAGGGTTAGGGTTAGGGTTAGGGTTAGGGTTAGGGTTAGGGTTAGGGTTAGGGTTAGGGTTAGGGTTAGTTGGGTTTGGGTTATGGTTAGGGTTATTTTGGTAAAGGTTAGGCTTATGGTTAGTGTTAGGGCTAGTTGGTTTAGGGTTAGGGTTAGGGTTGTTTGGTTTAGGGTTAAGTTTAGGGTCAGGGTTAGGGTTAGGGTTAGGGTTATTTGGGCTAGGGTTAGGGTTAGGGGTTAGGGTTAGGGTTAGGGTTAGGGTTAGGGTTAGGGGTTAGGGTTGGTTATTTTGGTAAAGGTTAGGCTTATGGTTAGTGTTAGGGCTAGTTGGTTTAGGGTTAGGGTTAGGGTTATTTGGTTTAGGGTTAGGTTTAGGGTCAGGGTTAGGGTTAGGGTTAGGGTTATTTGGCTAGGGTTAGGGTTAGGGTTAGGGTTAGGGTTAGGGTTAGGGTTAGGGTTAGGGTTAGGGTTAGGGTTAGGGTTATGGTTAGTTGGGTTAGGGTTATGGTTAGGGTTATTTTGGTAAAGGTTAGGCTTATGGTTTGTGTTAGGGCTAGTTGGTTTAGGGTTAGGGTTAGGGTTATTTGGTTTAGGGTTAGGTTTAGGGTCAGGGTTAGGGTTAGGGTTAGGGTTATTTGGGCTAGGGTTAGGGTTAGGGTTAGGGTTAGGGTTAGGGTTAGGGTTATGGTTAGTTGGGTTTGGGTTATGGTTAGGGTTATTTTGGTAAAGGTTAGGCTTATGGTTAGTGTTAGGGCTAGTTGGTTTAGGGTTAGGGTTAGGGTTATTTGGTTTAGGGTTAGGTTTAGGGTCAGGGTTA
>NW_028276380.1:0-95626 GCF_052056855.1 Sturnus vulgaris
CCGCGGAGAAGGGAAATCCAGAGTGCAGCGAGGAGCTGGACGTGGCTTACGTGCAGTAAGGAGAAGGTGAACCTAGGCACTGCCTCTTCAATCTGGCCGCCTCTGCTCTGGTAGCAACTTTTGCAAGTCGGCAGAGGGAGCTGCGAGTATGTAGAACGGAGGGCAGCGAGACGCCGTGTGTTATGCGCCCTTTCAGGGCTGCTGCCAGGGTGCCACTTTAAGAACGCCTTCTTCTTCCTCGCGTCCTTCCTCCACTATAGTCTCCTGGATTCACCTGAGACTCTTCCTAGGCATCTCCCTGATCCTTTTTGCAATGAGTCTCACATCATTCTCCTGAAGAAACTGTCTGCTTATGGTTTGCATGGGTGGGCTGTTTGCTGGGTGACAAACTGGGTGATGGCCAGGCCCACAGAGTGGTGGGAAATAGAGTTCATCCAGCTGGTCCCCAAGGCTCGGTCTTGGGCCCAGTCCTGTTTAATATCTTGCTCAGTGTTCTGGACAAGGGGATAGAGTACACGCCCAGGAAGTTCACAGATGATGCAAAAGTTGGCTGGTAGTGTTTTTTTCTTCTGGAGGACAGCAGGCTCTGCTTCTTCTTCCTCCTGTTCTGAGGTCGCTGCTCCCTCTTCATCCCTCATTAAGTGTGCTGATTTTGTCACTTGGATGAGAAAACAAACAATTTTAGCAACAATACTAGTGGCAGGGTACAAGAAAGGAAGAGTTCACACGAATCCCCCCCCCCCCGCCCAACAACAGAAAATACCTGATGGCTCCTCTGCCCAGCTTACTGACTACACCGGAACCCATTGTCCCCCAAAGATACTCCCTTCTCCCTGCCCCCAGCCATGATGTGAGATGGAATAGAATAACTAAGATTAAGATTCTCCCTATGGAACTCCATCATACTTCGATTCTGGGAAAAAAAATTTCTTGAAGTTCTATCATTTCAGATCATTTGAATTTGAATTTGCATACTAAAAAGTCTAGCCAGAAACTCATGACAATATTAATAGCCCATTCTAGAATGTCCGAGATGATAGACACTTCTTTCAAGAGAATGTGATACCTCACGTGACTTCTCCAGAATTTAAATGAACAGCGGGAGTAGTCTACAAGATTCTTGCTGCCATCTGGATTTCCTGGTATTTGGCTGGTCTATGTAAACCAACCAGCTATTCAGCAGAGGGAATATTAGTGTGATACTTGATGGTATGTGAGATGGAACACAGTAATTTATGGCTTTTTGCATAGTGATGAAGCTGTAAAGAAAGCTCCGTAATGCTCAGACAAGGAGGCTGCTGGACTTCAAGCAGCAAAGGCCCAAAACGAACCAGTGAAAAGGTGTCATTGAAAAAAAAAAAAAAGCCAGGTGGGGAGCAAAGTGATACTTAAGGGCAGTTTACTGAAAGAGGGAATCTAGTGAAAAAAAAAGTCCAAGAGTGAAGGAATAACAGAGAAAATGAAACTAAGGAAGGAAATCAATCTCAGCTAATCATTTCAGAAGCTAACAAGTTGTCATTGCAATGATGCATAAAGTGAGAAAAAATAAATATGTCTGCGCCAAAATCTGAAATATGAACTTTATTGCATTCTGTCTTCCACGGAATCATACAACAGTCTGTGATTAAAGATCATGTAGTCCAACTTCCTTGCCAGGTAGATCTTACAGTAGATCAAATTGCTCAAGACTAGCCAAACTGATAAGGAGCACTCTCAATGATGGGGCATCCACAACTTCTCTGGAACACCCGTTTGAGTGTCTCACCAGCTTCATTGTAGAAAAGTTTTTCCTTTTAGCCAATCTAAACCTAGTCTCAGTTTGAAAGCATGGCCCCTTATCCTGTCTCTGCAAACTTTCCTAAAAAGTCTTTCTCCATTTGTCTTATACCCTCTTTACATATTCAAAGGCCACAATACTGTCTCTCCAGAAACCTCTCTTCTCCAGGCTAAAAGATCCTACTTTTCACAAGAACCAGGTCATAAACTGAGATGGAAGACATCTCAGGAGATCAGATCATCCAACAGCTCAGCGTAAGAATAGCTCTGAAGTCAGATCAACTAGCTTAGGGCTGTGTCTGTTTGAATTTTGAAAATTAGCAGGACTTGAAATGCTTCAAGGAAGAGAACTCGGGGTGGCTCCAGAAACAGCCTGAGAAACTCGAGCAAACTCGAAACCTCAGAAACTACCACTGCTTTCTCTCCCTCAGCCCAAGCAGTCCCAAAGAAGAAGTGTTCCCAGCAGGCTGGGATAGCACACATATACACTACATATACGTGACAGGCATCGCCAGCAGCCACATCCTGCTCCTTTCTGTGGCTGGCAAGAGTGAGACTGGATGTTTACATGTGGGCAAACTGGGTCCCTCCAGCAGCTCACACACTCAGCCTGCCCAGTGACCCCACTGAATTCCAGTATTAGCAGTGTGCCAAGGCCACAGCACTACTCCGCTTGCTGGCACAGACCATCACACGCCTCCTAAATCAGTCAGGACTCCCCTGGTCCCACAGCCAGCACCCCACTTGCCCTCCGCCAGGCCACTGCCATTGTTCACCAACTTCTCCACTTTGATCTTTGCTGGTGCTCTCAACACTGGCACACCCAGATGTTCTGCAGCTGTTGTCTCCTGGTGGAAAGGACTTGTAAAGCCATGTTTCCTAACAGGACTTCCACAACCTTTCAAAGCAACCTTTACTGGAGTATGAACAATCTCATTCAAATGTCAACATTTCTTTTCCCGTATGTGAAATCAGAATTTCCTTCTTCCGGGCATGCCCAAAACAAGGCACAAACTACATTGTGCCTTCTGTTTCACATGCTGACTCGTTTGTAAACAATGCTAGGAGAATACCTGTTTTGATCCAAGCTAATCTCTGGCCCTTATAGTGCTTTCGGTAGTTAGTTTTGCTTTGTTATTTACTTGATGTCCCATTGAATTGTTGAATCATAAACAGACTACCTGTCTGTATAGCAGCATAGCAGTGATGAATAAATGCAAGAGAAGGAGCAAGGTGATTGTTTGCTAGACTCTTCCTAGAAACTGAGAAATCTGTTACTTAATGCTGACCACAGCAGATGGAGGAAGCATCCTACATGATGTCAAAGCAATGAAGCTGTAATCACTTTTATGATTACAGTCAAGGCACTGCTTTTGCCACCATAAGTGGAGTGCAGGGAATCTTAAAAGACGACACTCTAACTGTTGTCCATGCTCACTGAGAAAATAATGCTTTTACAGCAGAGCAGGTCTCACCGCAGCTAAATCATGGCTTCAACTGTACACCGCCTTCAAAAAGCCCACAAAAACACAAATGAAAGGATTTGGAACTCAAGGGAATCTCGGATTGTGACATCAGCTCACTCTGGATTCTTTCCAAATTCTCAATTCCATTTTCTTCCGAGCCAATTTTCCCACCTAACTTGAGATGTAATTTATGGATTTCCAACACATCTATTTACCTTAGAATTAGATTGCCACTAGCCAAAAAGACAGAAACAAGCAGTTAAGTGAAGACTGAAACCATGGTTGTTTAGAACAGCAAAACTTGGGCGAAACTATTCTTAAGAAAACCAAAACTTTTAGGACTTACCCATGTATTTTTGGAGGTGGAAAAAGTTTTACATCGAAAAGTCCCTAGGGAACTCTCTTCAGTGCCTGGAGAGCCGCTGTCGCTCGCCTTTCATTCGTCACAGCAGAGGCAGCAGAGCACAAGATGGCCGACGAGAAGGGGCAGTGTAGAACTCTCTGTCTGTCTGTGTCTCTACTCAGTGTAGAACGTCTCTATCCTGGCACATTTTCGAGTGCGATACTTCCCTCCGGGTCTTCGGTCCTTGCGAAGCTCTATGTACTGTGAGCGCTGCTACTTGCAGCTGAGAAAGACCGTGGAGCTAGCGGCGAATTCGGAGAGCGCTGAGCACGTAGTCAAGAAGCGAGACGTGGCCCTGCAACGCGGTGCTAATAGCAGCTTCCTCGCGGCGGGGGCGAGCTCCGGCCACAAGGCATTCTCGTCCTGGCAACGGATCTCTGTGACGGGCGTAGGCGAAAAGCTTTCGTTTTCCATTCGAACTGCGAGAGAGGCAGACTGTTGCACGGAGCTCTGAGAACAAAGGTGCACGCCCTAGGCGGGCTTGGGCAGAAGCAGCGTTCTCTAGCTCTTGGCTGCCGGCGCACTTGTGGTTGTGTGGCGCCCTTGCAGCGGCTTCTGGCCGCCGGCAAGTGAAAGCGGCTCCACGCTTGGGCGAGGGCGGTGAACGAAGCGGCACTAGTCCCGTGCTTGTGTGCACCACGTTACTAGGAGAGGAAGGTGGTTGACTCTCGCTTGCCTTCCCAAGTGCCCTTAGCAGTCGGAAGGAGCAAGCTGAAGCACTGCTGCTTGTGCTGCTCCTTGGTTCCCTTGCAGCCCGCTGTGAAAGCATTGGCGGTCACTTCTAGGCGCCGAGTTGCACACAGCACCACGGTAAGTGCCTCGGAGAAGGGAAATCCAGAGTGCAGCGAGGAGCTGGACGTGGCTTACGTGCAGTAAGGAGAAGGTGAACCTAGGCACTGCCTCTTCAATCTGGCCGCCTCTGCTCTGGTAGCAACTTTTGCAAGTCGGCAGAGGGAGCCGCGAGTATGTAGAACGGAGGGCAGCGAGATGCCGTGTGTTATGCGCCTTTTCAGGGCTGCTGCCAGGGTGCTACTTTAAGAACGCCTTTTTCTTCCTCGCGTCCTTCTCGCTTCGCTCTAGCTGCATGGAGTACAGCACAGCGAAGGAGTGAGGAAGGGCTCTGCCCCAGCTTTTGTCCCGGCCTGCCTGTGCTGCGCCTTTAGCTGCACACGAGAACAACGGCATTTCTTACCCGCAAGGTAAAAAAGGCTTTAGTGTAGCCTTAGGAATGGCAAGTGCCTAGGCATTAAGTTGAGCGACCACGTATGAGGGAGTCTTTAGAGGTTTCCTCCCCCATGGCGCAGGTGTATTCTCATTCTCGTGCTGAACTGAAAAGTCCGGGCATGGCAAGACTGGCCTGCCTTGTGCAGAGACGAACACAAATGTGGGGCTATGATCCTCTGTGTTCGGAGCTCTGCTTCCGGGTGTGTGGGCCGCCGTGAGCCCGCAGCAGCCGCCGAGGACAGTGTGGATTGTGGATGAGTCTGGGCTGGCCCCCGGCCCCCTCGTTGGTCTGACAGCGGCAGAAGTGGCGTAGGAGCGGCATCGCCTGAGGGCCCCATGGGGGGCGGGAAGAGAGCCGGGAGTGACCCCGAACGACACCGGAAGCGATATCCGTAGGGCCCGGAAGGCCAGCGTTGCCATCGAGTTTGGCCGGTAGGAGGCGTCTAAGGTGCTTTGAAAGGTGGAGCTTCTTTGCTCTAGGACAGTCTGGGAGAGCTGAGGGTGTCCAATCTGGAGAACAGAAGGCTCCAGGGAGATCTTCGAGCCCTTTGCAGTGCCTGCTGGGGCTCCAAGATAGCTGGGGAGGGACTTTGGAAAAGGGTCTGGACTCGCAGGACAAGGGGGAATAGCTTCAAACTGCCAGAGGGCTGGGATAGATGGGATATTGGAAAGGAATTCTTCCTTGGGTGGGTGCTGAGGCACATGTTGTTCAAAGAGGCTGTGTAGGAGCCCCATGGCAGGAAGCGTCCAGGGCCAGGCTGGAGCGGACATGGAGCAACCTGGACTAGTGGAAAAGTGTCCCTGCCCGTGTCAGGATGTGGGAAGAAGATAATTTGTCTCTAAGGTCGCTTCCAGTCCAAACCATTCTGGGATTCTAGGATTCATGGAAGGCCCTTTTCCAAGTGAAGTGTTGTATCTCTTGGCTCCCAGCTTGTAGTTGCCAGTTCTTCTGGAAGCAGGCGTGGCGAAGCAGCTGTGATGAGCCATGGGTTCTCAATAGGACGAGTGTGATATATTTGCAGAGAGGAAGGCTGCAGACAGATCTTCAAGGTCCAGGTAAAACAAGCAAAGGATTGAATAGAAGCCAAAGATTGGTTGTGTTAGTCAGTTTGCTGGCTGTTGAAATGGCCCCAGGTAATTTTCAACATTTCTAATTTGGATTTGTTTGAGTAAAAAATGAATGTGTTACCTCCAGCGTAGGCTCTCCAATGCATCTCCATGTGCTCCCATCTCTTTGTTGTATATCGGGTTCTATTAACTGAAGACAGAATCATAACACAGTAGTAAAACATTTAGAGGTGCGAAGCTCTGTGTACTGCGAGCGCTGCTACTCGCAGCTGAGAAGGACCGTGGAGCTAGCGGCGAATTCGGAGAGCTCTTCGCTGCACTGCGCCGCTCGCAAGCGGCTTCGTTCTTCGCCTTCTGCCGTCCGGCGAGAGCTGAACTCCAGCGGTCAGTTGCAGCTCTGCCCAACAGCGTGTTCTCAGTTCTGCGGGCAAGCACGCCCTCTTGCCTTGGCCCCGAGAGCAAAGTCCCGAGCGAGCACTCGACTCAGTGCAATGCACCCGGAAGGACGCTCTCGCTCGTCTTTCAAGGAGCGATTCCTAACAGCAGAAGCAGCAGAGGCACAAACTGCATGACGAGAAGGGACAACGTAGAACACGTCTCTGTCCTGGCACATTTCCGTGTGCCATACTTCCCTCCGGGTCTTCGGGCCTTGCGAAGCTCTGTGTACTGCGAGCGCTGCTACTCGCAGCTGAGAAGGACCGTGGAGCTAGCGGCGAATTCGGAGAGCTCTTCGCTGCACTGCGCCGCTCGCAAGCGGCTTCGTTCTTCGCCTTCTGCCGTCCGGCGAGAGCTGAACTCCAGCGGTCAGTTGCAGCTCTGCCCAACAGCGTGTTCTCAGTTCTGCGGGCAAGCACGCCCTCTTGCCTTGGCCCCGAGAGCAAAGCCCCGAGCGAGCACTCGACTCAGTGCAATGCACCCGGAAGGACGCTCTCGCTCGCCTTTCAAGGAGCGATTCCTAACAGCAGAAGCAGCAGAGGCACAAACTGCATGACGAGAAGGGACAACGTAGAACACGTCTCTGTCCTGGCACATTTCCGTGTGCCATACTTCCCTCCGGGTCTTCGGGCCTTGCGAAGCTCTGTGTACTGCGAGCGCTGCTACTCGCAGCTGAGAAGGACCGTGGAGCTAGCGGCGAATTCGGAGAGCTCTTCGCTGCACTGCGCCGCTCGCAAGCGGCTTCGTTCTTCGCCTTCTGCCGTCCGGCGAGAGCTGAACTCCAGCGGTAAGTTTCAGCTCTGCCCAACAGCGTGTTCTCAGTTCTGCGGGCAAGCACGCCCTCTTGCCTTGGCCCCGAGTGCAAAGTCCCGAGCGAGCACTCGACTCAGTGCAATGCACCCGGAAGGACGCTCTCGCTCGTCTTTCAAGGAGCGATTCCTAACAGCAGAAGCAGCAGAGGCACAAACTGCATGACGAGAAGGGACAACGTAGAACACGTCTCTGTCCTGGCGCATTTCCGTGTGCGATACTTCCCTCCGGGTCTTCGGGCCTTGCGAAGCTCTGTGTACTGCGAGCGCTGCTACTCGCAGCTGAGAAGGACCGTGGAGCTAGCGGCGAATTCGGAGAGCTCTTCGCTGCACTGCGCCGCTCGCAAGCGGCTT
The DNA here is from genome assembly GCF_052056855.1 of Sturnus vulgaris. NCBI lineage: Eukaryota > Metazoa > Chordata > Aves > Passeriformes > Sturnidae > Sturnus > Sturnus vulgaris. The sequence goes on from NW_028276380.1 coordinate 7,536, forward strand.
CGTTCTTCGCCTTCTGCCGTCCGGCGAGAGCTGAACTCCAGCGGTCAGTTGCAGCTCTGCCCAACAGCGTGTTCTCAGTTCTGCGGGCAAGCACGCCCTCTTGCCTTGGCCCCGAGAGCAAAGCCCCGAGCGAGCACTCGACTCAGTGCAATGCACCCGGAAGGACGCTCTCGCTCGTCTTTCAAGGAGCGATTCCTAACAGCAGAAGCAGCAGAGGCACAAACTGCATGACGAGAAGGGACAACGTAGAACACGTCTCTGTCCTGGCGCATTTCCGTGTGCGATACTTCCCTCCGGGTCTTCGGGCCTTGCGAAGCTCTGTGTACTGCGAGCGCTGCTACTCGCAGCTGAGAAGGACCGTGGAGCTAGCGGCGAATTCGGAGAGCTCTTCGCTGCACTGCGCCGCTCGCAAGCGGCTTCGTTCTTCGCCTTCTGCCGTCCGGCGAGAGCTGAACTCCAGCGGTCAGTTGCAGCTCTGCCCAACAGCGTGTTCTCAGTTCTGCGGGCAAGCACGCCCTCTTGCCTTGGCCCCGAGAGCAAAGTCCCGAGCGAGCACTCGACTCAGTGCAATGCACCCGGAAGGACGCTCTCGCTCGTCTTTCAAGGAGCGATTCCTAACAGCAGAAGCAGCAGAGGCACAAACTGCATGACGAGAAGGGACAACGTAGAACACGTCTCTGTCCTGGCACATTTCCGTGTGCCATACTTCCCTCCGGGTCTTCGGGCCTTGCGAAGCTCTGTGTACTGCGAGCGCTGCTACTCGCAGCTGAGAAGGACCGTGGAGCTAGCGGCGAATTCGGAGAGCTCTTCGCTGCACTGCGCCGCTCGCAAGCGGCTTCGTTCTTCGCCTTCTGCCGTCCGGCGAGAGCTGAACTCCAGCGGTCAGTTGCAGCTCTGCCCAACAGCGTGTTCTCAGTTCTGCGGGCAAGCACGCCCTCTTGCCTTGGCCCCGAGAGCAAAGCCCCGAGCGAGCACTCGACTCAGTGCAATGCACCCGGAAGGACGCTCTCGCTCGTCTTTCAAGGAGCGATTCCTAACAGCAGAAGCAGCAGAGGCACAAACTGCATGACGAGAAGGGACAACGTAGAACACGTCTCTGTCCTGGCACATTTTCGTGTGCGATACTTCCCTCCGGGTCTTCGGGCCTTGCGAAGCTCTGTGTACTGCGAGCGCTGCTACTCGCAGCTGAGAAGGACCGTGGAGCTAGCGGCGAATTCGGAGAGCTCTTCGCTGCACTGCGCCGCACGCAAGCGGCTTCGTTCTTCGCCTTCTGCCGTCCGGCGAGAGCTGAACTCCAGCGGTCAGTTGCAGCTCTGCCCAACAGCGTGTTCTCAGTTCTGCGGGCAAGCACGCCCTCTTGCCTTGGCCCCGAGTGCAAAGACCCGAGCGAGCACTCGACTCAGTGCAATGCACCCGGAAGGACGCTCTCGCTCGCCTTTCAAGGAGCGATTACCTACAGCAGAAGCAGCAGAGGCACAAACTGCATGACGAGAAGGGACAACGTAGAACACGTCTCTGTCCTGGCACATTTTCGTGTGCGATACTTCCCTCCGGGTCTTCGGGCCTTGCGAAGCCCTGTGTACTGCGAGCGCTGCTACTCGCAGCTGAGAAGGACCGTGGAGCTAGCGGCGAATTCGGAGAGCTCTTCGCTGCACTGCGCCGCTCGCAAGCGGCTTCGTTCTTCGCCTTCTGCCGTCCGGCGAGAGCTGAACTCCAGCGGTCAGTTGCAGCTCTGCCCAACAGCGTGTTCTCAGTTCTGCGGGCAAGCACGCCCTCTTGCCTTGGCCCCGAGAGCAAAGTCCCGAGCGAGCACTCGACTCAGTGCAATGCACCCGGAAGGACGCTCTCGCTCGCCTTTCAAGGAGCGATTCCTAACAGCAGAAGCAGCAGAGGCACAAACTGCATGACGAGAAGGGACAACGTAGAACACGTCTCTGTCCTGGCACATTTTCGTGTGCGATACTTCCCTCCGGGTCTTCGGGCCTTGCGAAGCTCTGTGTACTGCGAGCGCTGCTACTCGCAGCTGAGAAGGACCGTGGAGCTAGCGGCGAATTCGGAGAGCTCTTCGCTGCACTGCGCCGCTCGCAAGCGGCTTCGTTCTTCGCCTTCTGCCGTCCGGCGAGAGCTGAACTCCAGCGGTCAGTTGCAGCTCTGCCCAACAGCGTGTTCTCAGTTCTGCGGGCAAGCACGCCCTCTTGCCTTGGCCCCGAGTGCAAAGTCCCGAGCGAGCACTCGACTCAGTGCAATGCACCCGGAAGGACGCTCTCGCTCGCCTTTCAAGGAGCGATTCCTAACAGCAGAAGCAGCAGAGGCACAAACTGCATGACGAGAAGGGACAACGTAGAACACGTCTCTGTCCTGGCACATTTTCGTGTGCGATACTTCCCTCCGGGTCTTCGGGCCTTGCGAAGCCCTGTGTACTGCGAGCGCTGCTACTCGCAGCTGAGACGGACCGTGGAGCTAGCGGCGAATTCGGAGAGCTCTTCGCTGCACTGCGCCGCTCGCAAGCGGCTTCGTTCTTCGCCTTCTGCCGTCCGGCGAGAGCTGAACTCCAGCGGTCAGTTGCAGCTCTGCCCAACAGCGTGTTCTCAGTTCTGCGGGCAAGCACGCCCTCTTGCCTTGGCCCCGAGAGCAAAGTCCCGAGCGAGCACTCGACTCAGTGCAATGCACCCGGAAGGACGCTCTCGCTCGTCTTTCAAGGAGCGATTCCTAACAGCAGAAGCAGCAGAGGCACAAACTGCATGACGAGAAGGGACAACGTAGAACACGTCTCTGTCCTGGCACATTTTCGTGTGCGATACTTCCCTCCGGGTCTTCGGGCCTTGCGAAGCCCTGTGTACTGCGAGCGCTGCTACTCGCAGCTGAGAAGGACCGTGGAGCTAGCGGCGAATTCGGAGAGCTCTTCGCTGCACTGCGCCGCTCGCAAGCGGCTTCGTTCTTCGCCTTCTGCCGTCCGGCGAGAGCTGAACTCCAGCGGTCAGTTGCAGCTCTGCCCAACAGCGTGTTCTCAGTTCTGCGGGCAAGCACGCCCTCTTGCCTTGGCCCCGAGAGCAAAGTCCCGAGCGAGCACTCGACTCAGTGCAATGCACCCGGAAGGACGCTCTCGCTCGCCTTTCAAGGAGCGATTCCTAACAGCAGAAGCAGCAGAGGCACAAACTGCATGACGAGAAGGGACAACGTAGAACACGTCTCTGTCCTGGCACATTTTCGTGTGCGATACTTCCCTCCGGGTCTTCGGGCCTTGCGAAGCCCTGTGTACTGCGAGCGCTGCTACTCGCAGCTGAGAAGGACCGTGGAGCTAGCGGCGAATTCGGAGAGCTCTTCGCTGCACTGCGCCGCACGCAAGCGGCTTCGTTCTTCGCCTTCTGCCGTCCGGCGAGAGCTGAACTCCAGCGGTCAGTTGCAGCTCTGCCCAACAGCGTGTTCTCAGTTCTGCGGGCAAGCACGCCCTCTTGCCTTGGCCCCGAGTGCAAAGACCCGAGCGAGCACTCGACTCAGTGCAATGCACCCGGAAGGACGCTCTCGCTCGCCTTTCAAGGAGCGATTCCTAACAGCAGAAGCAGCAGAGGCACAAACTGCATGACGAGAAGGGACAACGTAGAACACGTCTCTGTCCTGGCACATTTTCGTGTGCGATACTTCCCTCCGGGTCTTCGGGCCTTGCGAAGCTCTGTGTACTGCGAGCGCTGCTACTCGCAGCTGAGAAGGACCGTGGAGCTAGCGGCGAATTCGGAGAGCTCTTCGCTGCACTGCGCCGCACGCAAGCGGCTTCGTTCTTCGCCTTCTGCCGTCCGGCGAGAGCTGAACTCCAGCGGTCAGTTGCAGCTCTGCCCAACAGCGTGTTCTCAGTTCTGCGGGCAAGCACGCCCTCTTGCCTTGGCCCCGAGTGCAAAGACCCGAGCGAGCACTCGACTCAGTGCAATGCACCCGGAAGGACGCTCTCGCTCGCCTTTCAAGGAGCGATTACCTACAGCAGAAGCAGCAGAGGCACAAACTGCATGACGAGAAGGGACAACGTAGAACACGTCTCTGTCCTGGCACATTTTCGTGTGCGATACTTCCCTCCGGGTCTTCGGGCCTTGCGAAGCCCTGTGTACTGCGAGCGCTGCTACTCGCAGCTGAGAAGGACCGTGGAGCTAGCGGCGAATTCGGAGAGCTCTTCGCTGCACTGCGCCGCTCGCAAGCGGCTTCGTTCTTCGCCTTCTGCCGTCCGGCGAGAGCTGAACTCCAGCGGTCAGTTGCAGCTCTGCCCAACAGCGTGTTCTCAGTTCTGCGGGCAAGCACGCCCTCTTGCCTTGGCCCCGAGAGCAAAGTCCCGAGCGAGCACTCGACTCAGTGCAATGCACCCGGAAGGACGCTCTCGCTCGCCTTTCAAGGAGCGATTCCTAACAGCAGAAGCAGCAGAGGCACAAACTGCATGACGAGAAGGGACAACGTAGAACACGTCTCTGTCCTGGCGCATTTTCGTGTGCGATACTTCCCTCCGGGTCTTCGGGCCTTGCGAAGCCCTGTGTACTGCGAGCGCTGCTACTCGCAGCTGAGAAGGACCGTGGAGCTAGCGGCGAATTCGGAGAGCTCTTCGCTGCACTGCGCCGCTCGCAAGCGGCTTCGTTCTTCGCCTTCTGCCGTCCGGCGAGAGCTGAACTCCAGCGGTCAGTTGCAGCTCTGCCCAACAGCGTGTTCTCAGTTCTGCGGGCAAGCACGCCCTCTTGCCTTGGCCCCGAGTGCAAAGTCCCGAGCGAGCACTCGACTCAGTGCAATGCACCCGGAAGGACGCTCTCGCTCGCCTTTCAAGGAGCGATTCCTAACAGCAGAAGCAGCAGAGGCACAAACTGCATGACGAGAAGGGACAACGTAGAACACGTCTCTGTCCTGGCACATTTTCGTGTGCGATACTTCCCTCCGGGTCTTCGGGCCTTGCGAAGCCCTGTGTACTGCGAGCGCTGCTACTCGCAGCTGAGAAGGACCGTGGAGCTAGCGGCGAATTCGGAGAGCTCTTCGCTGCACTGCGCCGCTCGCAAGCGGCTTCGTTCTTCGCCTTCTGCCGTCCGGCGAGAGCTGAACTCCAGCGGTCAGTAGCAGCTCTGCCCAACAGCGTGTTCTCAGTTCTGCGGGCAAGCACGCCCTCTTGCCTTGGCCCCGAGAGCAAAGTCCCGAGCGAGCACTCGACTCAGTGCAATGCACCCGGAAGGACGCTCTCGCTCGTCTTTCAAGGAGCGATTCCTAACAGCAGAAGCAGCAGAGGCACAAACTGCATGACGAGAAGGGACAACGTAGAACACGTCTCTGTCCTGGCACATTTTCGTGTGCGATACTTCCCTCCGGGTCTTCGGGCCTTGCGAAGCCCTGTGTACTGCGAGCGCTGCTACTCGCAGCTGAGAAGGACCGTGGAGCTAGCGGCGAATTCGGAGAGCTCTTCGCTGCACTGCGCCGCTCGCAAGCGGCTTCGTTCTTCGCCTTCTGCCGTCCGGCGAGAGCTGAACTCCAGCGGTCAGTTGCAGCTCTGCCCAACAGCGTGTTCTCAGTTCTGCGGGCAAGCACGCCCTCTTGCCTTGGCCCCGAGTGCAAAGTCCCGAGCGAGCACTCGACTCAGTGCAATGCACCCGGAAGGACGCTCTCGCTCGTCTTTCAAGGAGCGATTCCTAACAGCAGAAGCAGCAGAGGCACAAACTGCATGACGAGAAGGGACAACGTAGAACACGTCTCTGTCCTGGCACATTTTCGTGTGCGATACTTCCCTCCGGGTCTTCGGGCCTTGCGAAGCTCTGTGTACTGCGAGCGCTGCTACTCGCAGCTGAGAAGGACCGTGGAGCTAGCGGCGAATTCGGAGAGCTCTTCGCTGCACTGCGCCGCTCGCAAGCGGCTTCGTTCTTCGCCTTCTGCCGTCCGGCGAGAGCTGAACTCCAGCGGTCAGTTGCAGCTCTGCCCAACAGCGTGTTCTCAGTTCTGCGGGCAAGCACGCCCTCTTGCCTTGGCCCCGAGTGCAAAGTCCCGAGCGAGCACTCGACTCAGTGCAATGCACCCGGAAGGACGCTCTCGCTCGTCTTTCAAGGAGCGATTCCTAACAGCAGAAGCAGCAGAGGCACAAACTGCATGACGAGAAGGGACAACGTAGAACACGTCTCTGTCCTGGCGCATTTTCGTGTGCGATACTTCCCTCCGGGTCTTCGGGCCTTGCGAAGCCCTGTGTACTGCGAGCGCTGCTACTCGCAGCTGAGAAGGACCGTGGAGCTAGCGGCGAATTCGGAGAGCTCTTCGCTGCACTGCGCCGCTCGCAAGCGGCTTCGTTCTTCGCCTTCTGCCGTCCGGCGAGAGCTGAACTCCAGCGGTCAGTTGCAGCTCTGCCCAACAGCGTGTTCTCAGTTCTGCGGGCAAGCACGCCCTCTTGCCTTGGCCCCGAGAGCAAAGTCCCGAGCGAGCACTCGACTCAGTGCAATGCACCCGGAAGGACGCTCTCGCTCGCCTTTCAAGGAGCGATTCCTAACAGCAGAAGCAGCAGAGGCACAAACTGCATGACGAGAAGGGACAACGTAGAACACGTCTCTGTCCTGGCGCATTTTCGTGTGCGATACTTCCCTCCGGGTCTTCGGGCCTTGCGAAGCCCTGTGTACTGCGAGCGCTGCTACTCGCAGCTGAGAAGGACCGTGGAGCTAGCGGCGAATTCGGAGAGCTCTTCGCTGCACTGCGCCGCTCGCAAGCGGCTTCGTTCTTCGCCTTTTGCCGTCCGGCGAGAGCTGAACTCCAGCGGTCAGTTGCAGCTCTGCCCAACAGCGTGTTCTCAGTTCTGCGGGCAAGCACGCCCTCTTGCCTTGGCCCCGAGAGCAAAGTCCCGAGCGAGCACTCGACTCAGTGCAATGCACCCGGAAGGACGCTCTCGCTCGTCTTTCAAGGAGCGATTCCTAACAGCAGAAGCAGCAGAGGCACAAACTGCATGACGAGAAGGGACAACGTAGAACACGTCTCTGTCCTGGCACATTTTCGTGTGCGATACTTCCCTCCGGGTCTTCGGGCCTTGCGAAGCCCTGTGTACTGCGAGCGCTGCTACTCGCAGCTGAGAAGGACCGTGGAGCTAGCGGCGAATTCGGAGAGCTCTTCGCTGCACTGCGCCGCTCGCAAGCGGCTTCGTTCTTCGCCTTCTGCCGTCCGGCGAGAGCTGAACTCCAGCGGTCAGTTTCAGCTCTGCCCAACAGCGTGTTCTCAGTTCTGCGGGCAAGCACGCCCTCTTGCCTTGGCCCCGAGTGCAAAGTCCCGAGCGAGCACTCGACTCAGTGCAATGCACCCGGAAGGACGCTCTCGCTCGCCTTTCAAGGAGCGATTCCTAACAGCAGAAGCAGCAGAGGCACAAACTGCATGACGAGAAGGGACAACGTAGAACACGTCTCTGTCCTGGCACATTTTCGTGTGCGATACTTCCCTCCGGGTCTTCGGGCCTTGCGAAGCCCTGTGTACTGCGAGCGCTGCTACTCGCAGCTGAGAAGGACCGTGGAGCTAGCGGCGAATTCGGAGAGCTCTTCGCTGCACTGCGCCGCTCGCAAGCGGCTTCGTTCTTCGCCTTCTGCCGTCCGGCGAGAGCTGAACTCCAGCGGTCAGTTGCAGCTCTGCCCAACAGCGTGTTCTCAGTTCTGCGGGCAAGCACGCCCTCTTGCCTTGGCCCCGAGAGCAAAGTCCCGAGCGAGCACTCGACTCAGTGCAATGCACCCGGAAGGACGCTCTCGCTCGTCTTTCAAGGAGCGATTCCTAACAGCAGAAGCAGCAGAGGCACAAACTGCATGACGAGAAGGGACAACGTAGAACACGTCTCTGTCCTGGCACATTTTCGTGTGCGATACTTCCCTCCGGGTCTTCGGGCCTTGCGAAGCCCTGTGTACTGCGAGCGCTGCTACTCGCAGCTGAGAAGGACCGTGGAGCTAGCGGCGAATTCGGAGAGCTCTTCGCTGCACTGCGCCGCTCGCAAGCGGCTTCGTTCTTCGCCTTCTGCCGTCCGGCGAGAGCTGAACTCCAGCGGTCAGTTGCAGCTCTGCCCAACAGCGTGTTCTCAGTTCTGCGGGCAAGCACGCCCTCTTGCCTTGGCCCCGAGTGCAAAGTCCCGAGCGAGCACTCGACTCAGTGCAATGCACCCGGAAGGACGCTCTCGCTCGTCTTTCAAGGAGCGATTCCTAACAGCAGAAGCAGCAGAGGCACAAACTGCATGACGAGAAGGGACAACGTAGAACACGTCTCTGTCCTGGCACATTTTCGTGTGCGATACTTCCCTCCGGGTCTTCGGGCCTTGCGAAGCTCTGTGTACTGCGAGCGCTGCTACTCGCAGCTGAGAAGGACCGTGGAGCTAGCGGCGAATTCGGAGAGCTCTTCGCTGCACTGCGCCGCTCGCAAGCGGCTTCGTTCTTCGCCTTCTGCCGTCCGGCGAGAGCTGAACTCCAGCGGTCAGTTGCAGCTCTGCCCAACAGCGTGTTCTCAGTTCTGCGGGCAAGCACGCCCTCTTGCCTTGGCCCCGAGTGCAAAGTCCCGAGCGAGCACTCGACTCAGTGCAATGCACCCGGAAGGACGCTCTCGCTCGTCTTTCAAGGAGCGATTCCTAACAGCAGAAGCAGCAGAGGCACAAACTGCATGACGAGAAGGGACAACGTAGAACACGTCTCTGTCCTGGCACATTTTCGTGTGCGATACTTCCCTCCGGGTCTTCGGGCCTTGCGAAGCCCTGTGTACTGCGAGCGCTGCTACTCGCAGCTGAGAAGGACCGTGGAGCTAGCGGCGAATTCGGAGAGCTCTTCGCTGCACTGCGCCGCTCGCAAGCGGCTTCGTTCTTCGCCTTCTGCCGTCCGGCGAGAGCTGAACTCCAGCGGTCAGTTGCAGCTCTGCCCAACAGCGTGTTCTCAGTTCTGCGGGCAAGCACGCCCTCTTGCCTTGGCCCCGAGAGCAAAGTCCCGAGCGAGCACTCGACTCAGTGCAATGCACCCGGAAGGACGCTCTCGCTCGTCTTTCAAGGAGCGATTCCTAACAGCAGAAGCAGCAGAGGCACAAACTGCATGACGAGAAGGGACAACGTAGAACACGTCTCTGTCCTGGCACATTTTCGTGTGCGATACTTCCCTCCGGGTCTTCGGGCCTTGCGAAGCCCTGTGTACTGCGAGCGCTGCTACTCGCAGCTGAGAAGGACCGTGGAGCTAGCGGCGAATTCGGAGAGCTCTTCGCTGCACTGCGCCGCTCGCAAGCGGCTTCGTTCTTCGCCTTCTGCCGTCCGGCGAGAGCTGAACTCCAGCGGTCAGTTGCAGCTCTGCCCAACAGCGTGTTCTCAGTTCTGCGGGCAAGCACGCCCTCTTGCCTTGGCCCCGAGAGCAAAGTCCCGAGCGAGCACTCGACTCAGTGCAATGCACCCGGAAGGACGCTCTCGCTCGTCTTTCAAGGAGCGATTCCTAACAGCAGAAGCAGCAGAGGCACAAACTGCATGACGAGAAGGGACAACGTAGAACACGTCTCTGTCCTGGCACATTTTCGTGTGCGATACTTCCCTCCGGGTCTTCGGGCCTTGCGAAGCCCTGTGTACTGCGAGCGCTGCTACTCGCAGCTGAGAAGGACCGTGGAGCTAGCGGCGAATTCGGAGAGCTCTTCGCTGCACTGCGCCGCTCGCAAGCGGCTTCGTTCTTCGCCTTCTGCCGTCCGGCGAGAGCTGAACTCCAGCGGTCAGTTGCAGCTCTGCCCAACAGCGTGTTCTCAGTTCTGCGGGCAAGCACGCCCTCTTGCCTTGGCCCCGAGTGCAAAGTCCCGAGCGAGCACTCGACTCAGTGCAATGCACCCGGAAGGACGCTCTCGCTCGCCTTTCAAGGAGCGATTCCTAACAGCAGAAGCAGCAGAGGCACAAACTGCATGACGAGAAGGGACAACGTAGAACACGTCTCTGTCCTGGCACATTTTCGTGTGCGATACTTCCCTCCGGGTCTTCGGGCCTTGCGAAGCCCTGTGTACTGCGAGCGCTGCTACTCGCAGCTGAGACGGACCGTGGAGCTAGCGGCGAATTCGGAGAGCTCTTCGCTGCACTGCGCCGCTCGCAAGCGGCTTCGTTCTTCGCCTTCTGCCGTCCGGCGAGAGCTGAACTCCAGCGGTCAGTTGCAGCTCTGCCCAACAGCGTGTTCTCAGTTCTGCGGGCAAGCACGCCCTCTTGCCTTGGCCCCGAGAGCAAAGTCCCGAGCGAGCACTCGACTCAGTGCAATGCACCCGGAAGGACGCTCTCGCTCGCCTTTCAAGGAGCGATTCCTAACAGCAGAAGCAGCAGAGGCACAAACTGCATGACGAGAAGGGACAACGTAGAACACGTCTCTGTCCTGGCACATTTTCGTGTGCGATACTTCCCTCCGGGTCTTCGGGCCTTGCGAAGCCCTGTGTACTGCGAGCGCTGCTACTCGCAGCTGAGAAGGACCGTGGAGCTAGCGGCGAATTCGGAGAGCTCTTCGCTGCACTGCGCCGCTCGCAAGCGGCTTCGTTCTTCGCCTTCTGCCGTCCGGCGAGAGCTGAACTCCAGCGGTCAGTAGCAGCTCTGCCCAACAGCGTGTTCTCAGTTCTGCGGGCAAGCACGCCCTCTTGCCTTGGCCCCGAGAGCAAAGCCCCGAGCGAGCACTCGACTCAGTGCAATGCACCCGGAAGGACGCTCTCGCTCGTCTTTCAAGGAGCGATTCCTAACAGCAGAAGCAGCAGAGGCACAAACTGCATGACGAGAAGGGACAACGTAGAACACGTCTCTGTCCTGGCACATTTTCGTGTGCGATACTTCCCTCCGGGTCTTCGGGCCTTGCGAAGCCCTGTGTACTGCGAGCGCTGCTACTCGCAGCTGAGAAGGACCGTGGAGCTAGCGGCGAATTCGGAGAGCTCTTCGCTGCACTGCGCCGCTCGCAAGCGGCTTCGTTCTTCGCCTTCTGCCGTCCGGCGAGAGCTGAACTCCAGCGGTGAGTTGCAGCTCTGCCCAGCAGCGTGTTCTCAGTTCTGCGGGCAAGCACGCCCTCTTGCCTTGGCCCCGAGAGCAAAGCCCCGAGCGAGCACTCGACTCAGTGCAATGCACCCGGAAGGACGCTGTCGCTCGCCTTTCAAGGAGCGATTCCTAACAGCAGAAGCAGCAGAGGCACAAACTGCATGACGAGAAGGGACAACGTAGAACACGTCTCTGTCCTGGCACATTTCCGTGTGCCATACTTACCTCCGGGTCTTCGGGCCTTGCGAAGCCCTGTGTACTGCGAGCGCTGCTACTCGCAGCTGAGAAGGACCGTGGAGCTAGCGGCGAATTCGGAGAGCTCTTCGCTGCACTGCGCCGCTCGCAAGCGGCTTCGTTCTTCGCCTTCTGCCGTCCGGCGAGAGCTGAACTCCAGCGGTAAGTTTCAGCTCTGCCCAACAGCGTGTTCTCAGTTCTGCGGGCAAGCACGCCCTCTTGCCTTGGCCCCGAGTGCAAAGTCCCGAGCGAGCACTCGACTCAGTGCAATGCACCCGGAAGGACGCTCTCGCTCGCCTTTCAAGGAGCGATTCCTAACAGCAGAAGCAGCAGAGGCACAAACTGCATGACGAGAAGGGACAACGTAGAACACGTCTCTGTCCTGGCACATTTTCGTGTGCGATACTTCCCTCCGGGTCTTCGGGCCTTGCGAAGCCCTGTGTACTGCGAGCGCTGCTACTCGCAGCTGAGAAGGACCGTGGAGCTAGCGGCGAATTCGGAGAGCTCTTCGCTGCACTGCGCCGCTCGCAAGCGGCTTCGTTCTTCGCCTTCTGCCGTCCGGCGAGAGCTGAACTCCAGCGGTGAGTTGCAGCTCTGCCCAGCAGCGTGTTCTCAGTTCTGCGGGCAAGCACGCCCTCTTGCCTTGGCCCCGAGAGCAAAGCCCCGAGCGAGCACTCGACTCAGTGCAATGCACCCGGAAGGACGCTGTCGCTCGCCTTTCAAGGAGCGATTCCTAACAGCAGAAGCAGCAGAGGCACAAACTGCATGACGAGAAGGGACAACGTAGAACACGTCTCTGTCCTGGCACATTTCCGTGTGCCATACTTACCTCCGGGTCTTCGGGCCTTGCGAAGCCCTGTGTACTGCGAGCGCTGCTACTCGCAGCTGAGAAGGACCGTGGAGCTAGCGGCGAATTCGGAGAGCTCTTCGCTGCACTGCGCCGCTCGCAAGCGGCTTCGTTCTTCGCCTTCTGCCGTCCGGCGAGAGCTGAACTCCAGCGGTAAGTTTCAGCTCTGCCCAACAGCGTGTTCTCAGTTCTGCGGGCAAGCACGCCCTCTTGCCTTGGCCCCGAGTGCAAAGTCCCGAGCGAGCACTCGACTCAGTGCAATGCACCCGGAAGGACGCTCTCGCTCGCCTTTCAAGGAGCGATTCCTAACAGCAGAAGCAGCAGAGGCACAAACTGCATGACGAGAAGGGACAACGTAGAACACGTCTCTGTCCTGGCACATTTTCGTGTGCGATACTTCCCTCCGGGTCTTCGGGCCTTGCGAAGCCCTGTGTACTGCGAGCGCTGCTACTCGCAGCTGAGAAGGACCGTGGAGCTAGCGGCGAATTCGGAGAGCTCTTCGCTGCACTGCGCCGCTCGCAAGCGGCTTCGTTCTTCGCCTTCTGCCGTCCGGCGAGAGCTGAACTCCAGCGGTCAGTTGCAGCTCTGCCCAACAGCGTGTTCTCAGTTCTGCGGGCAAGCACGCCCTCTTGCCTTGGCCCCGAGAGCAAAGTCCCGAGCGAGCACTCGACTCAGTGCAATGCACCCGGAAGGACGCTCTCGCTCGCCTTTCAAGGAGCGATTCCTAACAGCAGAAGCAGCAGAGGCACAAACTGCATGACGAGAAGGGACAACGTAGAACACGTCTCTGTCCTGGCACATTTTCGTGTGCGATACTTCCCTCCGGGTCTTCGGGCCTTGCGAAGCCCTGTGTACTGCGAGCGCTGCTACTCGCAGCTGAGAAGGACCGTGGAGCTAGCGGCGAATTCGGAGAGCTCTTCGCTGCACTGCGCCGCTCGCAAGCGGCTTCGTTCTTCGCCTTCTGCCGTCCGGCGAGAGCTGAACTCCAGCGGTCAGTTGCAGCTCTGCCCAACAGCGTGTTCTCAGTTCTGCGGGCAAGCACGCCCTCTTGCCTTGGCCCCGAGTGCAAAGTCCCGAGCGAGCACTCGACTCAGTGCAATGCACCCGGAAGGACGCTCTCGCTCGTCTTTCAAGGAGCGATTCCTAACAGCAGAAGCAGCAGAGGCACAAACTGCATGACGAGAAGGGACAACGTAGAACACGTCTCTGTCCTGGCACATTTTCGTGTGCGATACTTCCCTCCGGGTCTTCGGGCCTTGCGAAGCCCTGTGTACTGCGAGCGCTGCTACTCGCAGCTGAGAAGGACCGTGGAGCTAGCGGCGAATTCGGAGAGCTCTTCGCTGCACTGCGCCGCTCGCAAGCGGCTTCGTTCTTCGCCTTCTGCCGTCCGGCGAGAGCTGAACTCCAGCGGTCAGTTGCAGCTCTGCCCAACAGCGTGTTCTCAGTTCTGCGGGCAAGCACGCCCTCTTGCCTTGGCCCCGTAGTGCAAAGTCCCGAGCGAGCACTCGACTCAGTGCAATGCACCCGGAAGGACGCTCTCGCTCGTCTTTCAAGGAGCGATTCCTAACAGCAGAAGCAGCAGAGGCACAAACTGCATGACGAGAAGGGACAACGTAGAACACGTCTCTGTCCTGGCGCATTTTCGTGTGCGATACTTCCCTCCGGGTCTTCGGGCCTTGCGAAGCCCTGTGTACTGCGAGCGCTGCTACTCGCAGCTGAGAAGGACCGTGGAGCTAGCGGCGAATTCGGAGAGCTCTTCGCTGCACTGCGCCGCTCGCAAGCGGCTTCGTTCTTCGCCTTCTGCCGTCCGGCGAGAGCTGAACTCCAGCGGTCAGTTGCAGCTCTGCCCAACAGCGTGTTCTCAGTTCTGCGGGCAAGCACGCCCTCTTGCCTTGGCCCCGAGTGCAAAGTCCCGAGCGAGCACTCGACTCAGTGCAATGCACCCGGAAGGACGCTCTCGCTCGTCTTTCAAGGAGCGATTCCTAACAGCAGAAGCAGCAGAGGCACAAACTGCATGACGAGAAGGGACAACGTAGAACACGTCTCTGTCCTGGCACATTTTCGTGTGCGATACTTCCCTCCGGGTCTTCGGGCCTTGCGAAGCCCTGTGTACTGCGAGCGCTGCTACTCGCAGCTGAGAAGACCGTGGAGCTAGCGGCGAATTCGGAGAGCTCTTCGCTGCACTGCGCCGCTCGCAAGCGGCTTCGTTCTTCGCCTTCTGCCGTCCGGCGAGAGCTGAACTCCAGCGGTCAGTTGCAGCTCTGCCCAACAGCGTGTTCTCAGTTCTGCGGGCAAGCACGCCCTCTTGCCTTGGCCCCGAGAGCAAAGTCCCGAGCGAGCACTCGACTCAGTGCAATGCACCCGGAAGGACGCTCTCGCTCGCCTTTCAAGGAGCGATTCCTAACAGCAGAAGCAGCAGAGGCACAAACTGCATGACGAGAAGGGACAACGTAGAACACGTCTCTGTCCTGGCACATTTTCGTGTGCGATACTTCCCTCCGGGTCTTCGGGCCTTGCGAAGCCCTGTGTACTGCGAGCGCTGCTACTCGCAGCTGAGAAGGACCGTGGAGCTAGCGGCGAATTCGGAGAGCTCTTCGCTGCACTGCGCCGCTCGCAAGCGGCTTCGTTCTTCGCCTTTTGCCGTCCGGCGAGAGCTGAACTCCAGCGGTCAGTTGCAGCTCTGCCCAACAGCGTGTTCTCAGTTCTGCGGGCAAGCACGCCCTCTTGCCTTGGCCCCGAGTGCAAAGTCCCGAGCGAGCACTCGACTCAGTGCAATGCACCCGGAAGGACGCTCTCGCTCGTCTTTCAAGGAGCGATTCCTAACAGCAGAAGCAGCAGAGGCACAAACTGCATGACGAGAAGGGACAACGTAGAACACGTCTCTGTCCTGGCACATTTTCGTGTGCGATACTTCCCTCCGGGTCTTCGGGCCTTGCGAAGCCCTGTGTACTGCGAGCGCTGCTACTCGCAGCTGAGAAGGACCGTGGAGCTAGCGGCGAATTCGGAGAGCTCTTCGCTGCACTGCGCCGCTCGCAAGCGGCTTCGTTCTTCGCCTTCTGCCGTCCGGCGAGAGCTGAACTCCAGCGGTCAGTTGCAGCTCTGCCCAACAGCGTGTTCTCAGTTCTGCGGGCAAGCACGCCCTCTTGCCTTGGCCCCGAGTGCAAAGTCCCGAGCGAGCACTCGACTCAGTGCAATGCACCCGGAAGGACGCTCTCGCTCGTCTTTCAAGGAGCGATTCCTAACAGCAGAAGCAGCAGAGGCACAAACTGCATGACGAGAAGGGACAACGTAGAACACGTCTCTGTCCTGGCACATTTTCGTGTGCGATACTTCCCTCCGGGTCTTCGGGCCTTGCGAAGCTCTGTGTACTGCGAGCGCTGCTACTCGCAGCTGAGAAGGACCGTGGAGCTAGCGGCGAATTCGGAGAGCTCTTCGCTGCACTGCGCCGCTCGCAAGCGGCTTCGTTCTTCGCCTTCTGCCGTCCGGCGAGAGCTGAACTCCAGCGGTCAGTTGCAGCTCTGCCCAACAGCGTGTTCTCAGTTCTGCGGGCAAGCACGCCCTCTTGCCTTGGCCCCGAGTGCAAAGTCCCGAGCGAGCACTCGACTCAGTGCAATGCACCCGGAAGGACGCTCTCGCTCGTCTTTCAAGGAGCGATTCCTAACAGCAGAAGCAGCAGAGGCACAAACTGCATGACGAGAAGGGACAACGTAGAACACGTCTCTGTCCTGGCACATTTTCGTGTGCGATACTTCCCTCCGGGTCTTCGGGCCTTGCGAAGCTCTGTGTACTGCGAGCGCTGCTACTCGCAGCTGAGAAGGACCGTGGAGCTAGCGGCGAATTCGGAGAGCTCTTCGCTGCACTGCGCCGCTCGCAAGCGGCTTCGTTCTTCGCCTTCTGCCGTCCGGCGAGAGCTGAACTCCAGCGGTCAGTTGCAGCTCTGCCCAACAGCGTGTTCTCAGTTCTGCGGGCAAGCACGCCCTCTTGCCTTGGCCCCGAGTGCAAAGTCCCGAGCGAGCACTCGACTCAGTGCAATGCACCCGGAAGGACGCTCTCGCTCGTCTTTCAAGGAGCGATTCCTAACAGCAGAAGCAGCAGAGGCACAAACTGCATGACGAGAAGGGACAACGTAGAACACGTCTCTGTCCTGGCGCATTTTCGTGTGCGATACTTACCTCCGGGTCTTCGGGCCTTGCGAAGCCCTGTGTACTGCGAGCGCTGCTACTCGCAGCTGAGAAGGACCGTGGAGCTAGCGGCGAATTCGGAGAGCTCTTCGCTGCACTGCGCCGCTCGCAAGCGGCTTCGTTCTTCGCCTTCTGCCGTCCGGCGAGAGCTGAACTCCAGCGGTCAGTTGCAGCTCTGCCCAACAGCGTGTTCTCAGTTCTGCGGGCAAGCACGCCCTCTTGCCTTGGCCCCGAGTGCAAAGTCCCGAGCGAGCACTCGACTCAGTGCAATGCACCCGAAGGACGCTCTCGCTCGTCTTTCAAGGAGCGATTCCTAACAGCAGAAGCAGCAGAGGCACAAACTGCATGACGAGAAGGGACAACGTAGAACACGTCTCTGTCCTGGCACATTTTCGTGTGCGATACTTCCCTCCGGGTCTTCGGGCCTTGCGAAGCCCTGTGTACTGCGAGCGCTGCTACTCGCAGCTGAGAAGGACCGTGGAGCTAGCGGCGAATTCGGAGAGCTCTTCGCTGCACTGCGCCGCTCGCAAGCGGCTTCGTTCTTCGCCTTCTGCCGTCCGGCGAGAGCTGAACTCCAGCGGTCAGTTGCAGCTCTGCCCAACAGCGTGTTCTCAGTTCTGCGGGCAAGCACGCCCTCTTGCCTTGGCCCCGAGAGCAAAGTCCCGAGCGAGCACTCGACTCAGTGCAATGCACCCGGAAGGACGCTCTCGCTCGCCTTTCAAGGAGCGATTCCTAACAGCAGAAGCAGCAGAGGCACAAACTGCATGACGAGAAGGGACAACGTAGAACACGTCTCTGTCCTGGCACATTTTCGTGTGCGATACTTCCCTCCGGGTCTTCGGGCCTTGCGAAGCCCTGTGTACTGCGAGCGCTGCTACTCGCAGCTGAGAAGGACCGTGGAGCTAGCGGCGAATTCGGAGAGCTCTTCGCTGCACTGCGCCGCTCGCAAGCGGCTTCGTTCTTCGCCTTTTGCCGTCCGGCGAGAGCTGAACTCCAGCGGTCAGTTGCAGCTCTGCCCAACAGCGTGTTCTCAGTTCTGCGGGCAAGCACGCCCTCTTGCCTTGGCCCCGAGTGCAAAGTCCCGAGCGAGCACTCGACTCAGTGCAATGCACCCGGAAGGACGCTCTCGCTCGTCTTTCAAGGAGCGATTCCTAACAGCAGAAGCAGCAGAGGCACAAACTGCATGACGAGAAGGGACAACGTAGAACACGTCTCTGTCCTGGCACATTTTCGTGTGCGATACTTCCCTCCGGGTCTTCGGGCCTTGCGAAGCCCTGTGTACTGCGAGCGCTGCTACTCGCAGCTGAGAAGGACCGTGGAGCTAGCGGCGAATTCGGAGAGCTCTTCGCTGCACTGCGCCGCTCGCAAGCGGCTTCGTTCTTCGCCTTCTGCCGTCCGGCGAGAGCTGAACTCCAGCGGTCAGTTGCAGCTCTGCCCAACAGCGTGTTCTCAGTTCTGCGGGCAAGCACGCCCTCTTGCCTTGGCCCCGAGTGCAAAGTCCCGAGCGAGCACTCGACTCAGTGCAATGCACCCGGAAGGACGCTCTCGCTCGCCTTTCAAGGAGCGATTCCTAACAGCAGAAGCAGCAGAGGCACAAACTGCATGACGAGAAGGGACAACGTAGAACACGTCTCTGTCCTGGCACATTTTCGTGTGCGATACTTCCCTCCGGGTCTTCGGGCCTTGCGAAGCTCTGTGTACTGCGAGCGCTGCTACTCGCAGCTGAGAAGGACCGTGGAGCTAGCGGCGAATTCGGAGAGCTCTTCGCTGCACTGCGCCGCTCGCAAGCGGCTTCGTTCTTCGCCTTCTGCCGTCCGGCGAGAGCTGAACTCCAGCGGTCAGTTGCAGCTCTGCCCAACAGCGTGTTCTCAGTTCTGCGGGCAAGCACGCCCTCTTGCCTTGGCCCCGAGTGCAAAGTCCCGAGCGAGCACTCGACTCAGTGCAATGCACCCGGAAGGACGCTCTCGCTCGTCTTTCAAGGAGCGATTCCTAACAGCAGAAGCAGCAGAGGCACAAACTGCATGACGAGAAGGGACAACGTAGAACACGTCTCTGTCCTGGCACATTTTCGTGTGCGATACTTCCCTCCGGGTCTTCGGGCCTTGCGAAGCCCTGTGTACTGCGAGCGCTGCTACTCGCAGCTGAGAAGGACCGTGGAGCTAGCGGCGAATTCGGAGAGCTCTTCGCTGCACTGCGCCGCTCGCAAGCGGCTTCGTTCTTCGCCTTCTGCCGTCCGGCGAGAGCTGAACTCCAGCGGTAAGTTTCAGCTCTGCCCAACAGCGTGTTCTCAGTTCTGCGGGCAAGCACGCCCTCTTGCCTTGGCCCCGAGTGCAAAGTCCCGAGCGAGCACTCGACTCAGTGCAATGCACCCGGAAGGACGCTCTCGCTCGCCTTTCAAGGAGCGATTCCTAACAGCAGAAGCAGCAGAGGCACAAACTGCATGACGAGAAGGGACAACGTAGAACACGTCTCTGTCCTGGCACATTTTCGTGTGCGATACTTCCCTCCGGGTCTTCGGGCCTTGCGAAGCCCTGTGTACTGCGAGCGCTGCTACTCGCAGCTGAGAAGGACCGTGGAGCTAGCGGCGAATTCGGAGAGCTCTTCGCTGCACTGCGCCGCTCGCAAGCGGCTTCGTTCTTCGCCTTCTGCCGTCCGGCGAGAGCTGAACTCCAGCGGTGAGTTGCAGCTCTGCCCAGCAGCGTGTTCTCAGTTCTGCGGGCAAGCACGCCCTCTTGCCTTGGCCCCGAGAGCAAAGCCCCGAGCGAGCACTCGACTCAGTGCAATGCACCCGGAAGGACGCTGTCGCTCGCCTTTCAAGGAGCGATTCCTAACAGCAGAAGCAGCAGAGGCACAAACTGCATGACGAGAAGGGACAACGTAGAACACGTCTCTGTCCTGGCACATTTCCGTGTGCCATACTTACCTCCGGGTCTTCGGGCCTTGCGAAGCCCTGTGTACTGCGAGCGCTGCTACTCGCAGCTGAGAAGGACCGTGGAGCTAGCGGCGAATTCGGAGAGCTCTTCGCTGCACTGCGCCGCTCGCAAGCGGCTTCGTTCTTCGCCTTCTGCCGTCCGGCGAGAGCTGAACTCCAGCGGTAAGTTTCAGCTCTGCCCAACAGCGTGTTCTCAGTTCTGCGGGCAAGCACGCCCTCTTGCCTTGGCCCCGAGTGCAAAGTCCCGAGCGAGCACTCGACTCAGTGCAATGCACCCGGAAGGACGCTCTCGCTCGCCTTTCAAGGAGCGATTCCTAACAGCAGAAGCAGCAGAGGCACAAACTGCATGACGAGAAGGGACAACGTAGAACACGTCTCTGTCCTGGCACATTTTCGTGTGCGATACTTCCCTCCGGGTCTTCGGGCCTTGCGAAGCCCTGTGTACTGCGAGCGCTGCTACTCGCAGCTGAGAAGGACCGTGGAGCTAGCGGCGAATTCGGAGAGCTCTTCGCTGCACTGCGCCGCTCGCAAGCGGCTTCGTTCTTCGCCTTCTGCCGTCCGGCGAGAGCTGAACTCCAGCGGTCAGTTGCAGCTCTGCCCAACAGCGTGTTCTCAGTTCTGCGGGCAAGCACGCCCTCTTGCCTTGGCCCCGAGAGCAAAGTCCCGAGCGAGCACTCGACTCAGTGCAATGCACCCGGAAGGACGCTCTCGCTCGCCTTTCAAGGAGCGATTCCTAACAGCAGAAGCAGCAGAGGCACAAACTGCATGACGAGAAGGGACAACGTAGAACACGTCTCTGTCCTGGCACATTTTCGTGTGCGATACTTCCCTCCGGGTCTTCGGGCCTTGCGAAGCCCTGTGTACTGCGAGCGCTGCTACTCGCAGCTGAGAAGGACCGTGGAGCTAGCGGCGAATTCGGAGAGCTCTTCGCTGCACTGCGCCGCTCGCAAGCGGCTTCGTTCTTCGCCTTCTGCCGTCCGGCGAGAGCTGAACTCCAGCGGTCAGTTGCAGCTCTGCCCAACAGCGTGTTCTCAGTTCTGCGGGCAAGCACGCCCTCTTGCCTTGGCCCCGAGTGCAAAGTCCCGAGCGAGCACTCGACTCAGTGCAATGCACCCGGAAGGACGCTCTCGCTCGTCTTTCAAGGAG
Organism: Sturnus vulgaris; assembly: GCF_052056855.1. Taxonomy (NCBI): domain Eukaryota; kingdom Metazoa; phylum Chordata; class Aves; order Passeriformes; family Sturnidae; genus Sturnus; species Sturnus vulgaris. Next base: position 27,836 of record NW_028276380.1, read on the forward strand.
CGATTCCTAACAGCAGAAGCAGCAGAGGCACAAACTGCATGACGAGAAGGGACAACGTAGAACACGTCTCTGTCCTGGCACATTTTCGTGTGCGATACTTCCCTCCGGGTCTTCGGGCCTTGCGAAGCCCTGTGTACTGCGAGCGCTGCTACTCGCAGCTGAGAAGGACCGTGGAGCTAGCGGCGAATTCGGAGAGCTCTTCGCTGCACTGCGCCGCTCGCAAGCGGCTTCGTTCTTCGCCTTCTGCCGTCCGGCGAGAGCTGAACTCCAGCGGTCAGTTGCAGCTCTGCCCAACAGCGTGTTCTCAGTTCTGCGGGCAAGCACGCCCTCTTGCCTTGGCCCCGAGTGCAAAGTCCCGAGCGAGCACTCGACTCAGTGCAATGCACCCGGAAGGACGCTCTCGCTCGTCTTTCAAGGAGCGATTCCTAACAGCAGAAGCAGCAGAGGCACAAACTGCATGACGAGAAGGGACAACGTAGAACACGTCTCTGTCCTGGCGCATTTTCGTGTGCGATACTTACCTCCGGGTCTTCGGGCCTTGCGAAGCCCTGTGTACTGCGAGCGCTGCTACTCGCAGCTGAGAAGGACCGTGGAGCTAGCGGCGAATTCGGAGAGCTCTTCGCTGCACTGCGCCGCTCGCAAGCGGCTTCGTTCTTCGCCTTCTGCCGTCCGGCGAGAGCTGAACTCCAGCGGTCAGTTGCAGCTCTGCCCAACAGCGTGTTCTCAGTTCTGCGGGCAAGCACGCCCTCTTGCCTTGGCCCCGAGTGCAAAGTCCCGAGCGAGCACTCGACTCAGTGCAATGCACCCGGAAGGACGCTCTCGCTCGTCTTTCAAGGAGCGATTCCTAACAGCAGAAGCAGCAGAGGCACAAACTGCATGACGAGAAGGGACAACGTAGAACACGTCTCTGTCCTGGCACATTTTCGTGTGCGATACTTCCCTCCGGGTCTTCGGGCCTTGCGAAGCCCTGTGTACTGCGAGCGCTGCTACTCGCAGCTGAGAAGGACCGTGGAGCTAGCGGCGAATTCGGAGAGCTCTTCGCTGCACTGCGCCGCTCGCAAGCGGCTTCGTTCTTCGCCTTCTGCCGTCCGGCGAGAGCTGAACTCCAGCGGTCAGTTGCAGCTCTGCCCAACAGCGTGTTCTCAGTTCTGCGGGCAAGCACGCCCTCTTGCCTTGGCCCCGAGAGCAAAGTCCCGAGCGAGCACTCGACTCAGTGCAATGCACCCGGAAGGACGCTCTCGCTCGCCTTTCAAGGAGCGATTCCTAACAGCAGAAGCAGCAGAGGCACAAACTGCATGACGAGAAGGGACAACGTAGAACACGTCTCTGTCCTGGCACATTTTCGTGTGCGATACTTCCCTCCGGGTCTTCGGGCCTTGCGAAGCCCTGTGTACTGCGAGCGCTGCTACTCGCAGCTGAGAAGGACCGTGGAGCTAGCGGCGAATTCGGAGAGCTCTTCGCTGCACTGCGCCGCTCGCAAGCGGCTTCGTTCTTCGCCTTTTGCCGTCCGGCGAGAGCTGAACTCCAGCGGTCAGTTGCAGCTCTGCCCAACAGCGTGTTCTCAGTTCTGCGGGCAAGCACGCCCTCTTGCCTTGGCCCCGAGTGCAAAGTCCCGAGCGAGCACTCGACTCAGTGCAATGCACCCGGAAGGACGCTCTCGCTCGTCTTTCAAGGAGCGATTCCTAACAGCAGAAGCAGCAGAGGCACAAACTGCATGACGAGAAGGGACAACGTAGAACACGTCTCTGTCCTGGCACATTTTCGTGTGCGATACTTCCCTCCGGGTCTTCGGGCCTTGCGAAGCCCTGTGTACTGCGAGCGCTGCTACTCGCAGCTGAGAAGGACCGTGGAGCTAGCGGCGAATTCGGAGAGCTCTTCGCTGCACTGCGCCGCTCGCAAGCGGCTTCGTTCTTCGCCTTCTGCCGTCCGGCGAGAGCTGAACTCCAGCGGTCAGTTGCAGCTCTGCCCAACAGCGTGTTCTCAGTTCTGCGGGCAAGCACGCCCTCTTGCCTTGGCCCCGAGTGCAAAGTCCCGAGCGAGCACTCGACTCAGTGCAATGCACCCGGAAGGACGCTCTCGCTCGTCTTTCAAGGAGCGATTCCTAACAGCAGAAGCAGCAGAGGCACAAACTGCATGACGAGAAGGGACAACGTAGAACACGTCTCTGTCCTGGCACATTTTCGTGTGCGATACTTCCCTCCGGGTCTTCGGGCCTTGCGAAGCTCTGTGTACTGCGAGCGCTGCTACTCGCAGCTGAGAAGGACCGTGGAGCTAGCGGCGAATTCGGAGAGCTCTTCGCTGCACTGCGCCGCTCGCAAGCGGCTTCGTTCTTCGCCTTCTGCCGTCCGGCGAGAGCTGAACTCCAGCGGTCAGTTGCAGCTCTGCCCAACAGCGTGTTCTCAGTTCTGCGGGCAAGCACGCCCTCTTGCCTTGGCCCCGAGTGCAAAGTCCCGAGCGAGCACTCGACTCAGTGCAATGCACCCGGAAGGACGCTCTCGCTCGTCTTTCAAGGAGCGATTCCTAACAGCAGAAGCAGCAGAGGCACAAACTGCATGACGAGAAGGGACAACGTAGAACACGTCTCTGTCCTGGCGCATTTTCGTGTGCGATACTTACCTCCGGGTCTTCGGGCCTTGCGAAGCCCTGTGTACTGCGAGCGCTGCTACTCGCAGCTGAGAAGGACCGTGGAGCTAGCGGCGAATTCGGAGAGCTCTTCGCTGCACTGCGCCGCTCGCAAGCGGCTTCGTTCTTCGCCTTCTGCCGTCCGGCGAGAGCTGAACTCCAGCGGTCAGTTGCAGCTCTGCCCAACAGCGTGTTCTCAGTTCTGCGGGCAAGCACGCCCTCTTGCCTTGGCCCCGAGTGCAAAGTCCCGAGCGAGCACTCGACTCAGTGCAATGCACCCGGAAGGACGCTCTCGCTCGTCTTTCAAGGAGCGATTCCTAACAGCAGAAGCAGCAGAGGCACAAACTGCATGACGAGAAGGGACAACGTAGAACACGTCTCTGTCCTGGCACATTTTCGTGTGCGATACTTCCCTCCGGGTCTTCGGGCCTTGCGAAGCCCTGTGTACTGCGAGCGCTGCTACTCGCAGCTGAGAAGGACCGTGGAGCTAGCGGCGAATTCGGAGAGCTCTTCGCTGCACTGCGCCGCTCGCAAGCGGCTTCGTTCTTCGCCTTCTGCCGTCCGGCGAGAGCTGAACTCCAGCGGTCAGTTGCAGCTCTGCCCAACAGCGTGTTCTCAGTTCTGCGGGCAAGCACGCCCTCTTGCCTTGGCCCCGAGAGCAAAGTCCCGAGCGAGCACTCGACTCAGTGCAATGCACCCGGAAGGACGCTCTCGCTCGCCTTTCAAGGAGCGATTCCTAACAGCAGAAGCAGCAGAGGCACAAACTGCATGACGAGAAGGGACAACGTAGAACACGTCTCTGTCCTGGCACATTTTCGTGTGCGATACTTCCCTCCGGGTCTTCGGGCCTTGCGAAGCCCTGTGTACTGCGAGCGCTGCTACTCGCAGCTGAGAAGGACCGTGGAGCTAGCGGCGAATTCGGAGAGCTCTTCGCTGCACTGCGCCGCTCGCAAGCGGCTTCGTTCTTCGCCTTTTGCCGTCCGGCGAGAGCTGAACTCCAGCGGTCAGTTGCAGCTCTGCCCAACAGCGTGTTCTCAGTTCTGCGGGCAAGCACGCCCTCTTGCCTTGGCCCCGAGTGCAAAGTCCCGAGCGAGCACTCGACTCAGTGCAATGCACCCGGAAGGACGCTCTCGCTCGTCTTTCAAGGAGCGATTCCTAACAGCAGAAGCAGCAGAGGCACAAACTGCATGACGAGAAGGGACAACGTAGAACACGTCTCTGTCCTGGCACATTTTCGTGTGCGATACTTCCCTCCGGGTCTTCGGGCCTTGCGAAGCCCTGTGTACTGCGAGCGCTGCTACTCGCAGCTGAGAAGGACCGTGGAGCTAGCGGCGAATTCGGAGAGCTCTTCGCTGCACTGCGCCGCTCGCAAGCGGCTTCGTTCTTCGCCTTCTGCCGTCCGGCGAGAGCTGAACTCCAGCGGTCAGTTGCAGCTCTGCCCAACAGCGTGTTCTCAGTTCTGCGGGCAAGCACGCCCTCTTGCCTTGGCCCCGAGTGCAAAGTCCCGAGCGAGCACTCGACTCAGTGCAATGCACCCGGAAGGACGCTCTCGCTCGCCTTTCAAGGAGCGATTCCTAACAGCAGAAGCAGCAGAGGCACAAACTGCATGACGAGAAGGGACAACGTAGAACACGTCTCTGTCCTGGCACATTTTCGTGTGCGATACTTCCCTCCGGGTCTTCGGGCCTTGCGAAGCTCTGTGTACTGCGAGCGCTGCTACTCGCAGCTGAGAAGGACCGTGGAGCTAGCGGCGAATTCGGAGAGCTCTTCGCTGCACTGCGCCGCTCGCAAGCGGCTTCGTTCTTCGCCTTCTGCCGTCCGGCGAGAGCTGAACTCCAGCGGTCAGTTGCAGCTCTGCCCAACAGCGTGTTCTCAGTTCTGCGGGCAAGCACGCCCTCTTGCCTTGGCCCCGAGTGCAAAGTCCCGAGCGAGCACTCGACTCAGTGCAATGCACCCGGAAGGACGCTCTCGCTCGTCTTTCAAGGAGCGATTCCTAACAGCAGAAGCAGCAGAGGCACAAACTGCATGACGAGAAGGGACAACGTAGAACACGTCTCTGTCCTGGCACATTTTCGTGTGCGATACTTCCCTCCGGGTCTTCGGGCCTTGCGAAGCCCTGTGTACTGCGAGCGCTGCTACTCGCAGCTGAGAAGGACCGTGGAGCTAGCGGCGAATTCGGAGAGCTCTTCGCTGCACTGCGCCGCTCGCAAGCGGCTTCGTTCTTCGCCTTCTGCCGTCCGGCGAGAGCTGAACTCCAGCGGTAAGTTTCAGCTCTGCCCAACAGCGTGTTCTCAGTTCTGCGGGCAAGCACGCCCTCTTGCCTTGGCCCCGAGTGCAAAGTCCCGAGCGAGCACTCGACTCAGTGCAATGCACCCGGAAGGACGCTCTCGCTCGCCTTTCAAGGAGCGATTCCTAACAGCAGAAGCAGCAGAGGCACAAACTGCATGACGAGAAGGGACAACGTAGAACACGTCTCTGTCCTGGCACATTTTCGTGTGCGATACTTCCCTCCGGGTCTTCGGGCCTTGCGAAGCCCTGTGTACTGCGAGCGCTGCTACTCGCAGCTGAGAAGGACCGTGGAGCTAGCGGCGAATTCGGAGAGCTCTTCGCTGCACTGCGCCGCTCGCAAGCGGCTTCGTTCTTCGCCTTCTGCCGTCCGGCGAGAGCTGAACTCCAGCGGTGAGTTGCAGCTCTGCCCAGCAGCGTGTTCTCAGTTCTGCGGGCAAGCACGCCCTCTTGCCTTGGCCCCGAGAGCAAAGCCCCGAGCGAGCACTCGACTCAGTGCAATGCACCCGGAAGGACGCTGTCGCTCGCCTTTCAAGGAGCGATTCCTAACAGCAGAAGCAGCAGAGGCACAAACTGCATGACGAGAAGGGACAACGTAGAACACGTCTCTGTCCTGGCACATTTCCGTGTGCCATACTTACCTCCGGGTCTTCGGGCCTTGCGAAGCCCTGTGTACTGCGAGCGCTGCTACTCGCAGCTGAGAAGGACCGTGGAGCTAGCGGCGAATTCGGAGAGCTCTTCGCTGCACTGCGCCGCTCGCAAGCGGCTTCGTTCTTCGCCTTCTGCCGTCCGGCGAGAGCTGAACTCCAGCGGTAAGTTTCAGCTCTGCCCAACAGCGTGTTCTCAGTTCTGCGGGCAAGCACGCCCTCTTGCCTTGGCCCCGAGTGCAAAGTCCCGAGCGAGCACTCGACTCAGTGCAATGCACCCGGAAGGACGCTCTCGCTCGCCTTTCAAGGAGCGATTCCTAACAGCAGAAGCAGCAGAGGCACAAACTGCATGACGAGAAGGGACAACGTAGAACACGTCTCTGTCCTGGCACATTTTCGTGTGCGATACTTCCCTCCGGGTCTTCGGGCCTTGCGAAGCCCTGTGTACTGCGAGCGCTGCTACTCGCAGCTGAGAAGGACCGTGGAGCTAGCGGCGAATTCGGAGAGCTCTTCGCTGCACTGCGCCGCTCGCAAGCGGCTTCGTTCTTCGCCTTCTGCCGTCCGGCGAGAGCTGAACTCCAGCGGTCAGTTGCAGCTCTGCCCAACAGCGTGTTCTCAGTTCTGCGGGCAAGCACGCCCTCTTGCCTTGGCCCCGAGAGCAAAGTCCCGAGCGAGCACTCGACTCAGTGCAATGCACCCGGAAGGACGCTCTCGCTCGCCTTTCAAGGAGCGATTCCTAACAGCAGAAGCAGCAGAGGCACAAACTGCATGACGAGAAGGGACAACGTAGAACACGTCTCTGTCCTGGCACATTTTCGTGTGCGATACTTCCCTCCGGGTCTTCGGGCCTTGCGAAGCCCTGTGTACTGCGAGCGCTGCTACTCGCAGCTGAGAAGGACCGTGGAGCTAGCGGCGAATTCGGAGAGCTCTTCGCTGCACTGCGCCGCTCGCAAGCGGCTTCGTTCTTCGCCTTCTGCCGTCCGGCGAGAGCTGAACTCCAGCGGTCAGTTGCAGCTCTGCCCAACAGCGTGTTCTCAGTTCTGCGGGCAAGCACGCCCTCTTGCCTTGGCCCCGAGTGCAAAGTCCCGAGCGAGCACTCGACTCAGTGCAATGCACCCGGAAGGACGCTCTCGCTCGTCTTTCAAGGAGCGATTCCTAACAGCAGAAGCAGCAGAGGCACAAACTGCATGACGAGAAGGGACAACGTAGAACACGTCTCTGTCCTGGCACATTTTCGTGTGCGATACTTCCCTCCGGGTCTTCGGGCCTTGCGAAGCCCTGTGTACTGCGAGCGCTGCTACTCGCAGCTGAGAAGGACCGTGGAGCTAGCGGCGAATTCGGAGAGCTCTTCGCTGCACTGCGCCGCTCGCAAGCGGCTTCGTTCTTCGCCTTCTGCCGTCCGGCGAGAGCTGAACTCCAGCGGTCAGTTGCAGCTCTGCCCAACAGCGTGTTCTCAGTTCTGCGGGCAAGCACGCCCTCTTGCCTTGGCCCCGAGTGCAAAGTCCCGAGCGAGCACTCGACTCAGTGCAATGCACCCGGAAGGACGCTCTCGCTCGTCTTTCAAGGAGCGATTCCTAACAGCAGAAGCAGCAGAGGCACAAACTGCATGACGAGAAGGGACAACGTAGAACACGTCTCTGTCCTGGCACATTTTCGTGTGCGATACTTCCCTCCGGGTCTTCGGGCCTTGCGAAGCTCTGTGTACTGCGAGCGCTGCTACTCGCAGCTGAGAAGGACCGTGGAGCTAGCGGCGAATTCGGAGAGCTCTTCGCTGCACTGCGCCGCTCGCAAGCGGCTTCGTTCTTCGCCTTCTGCCGTCCGGCGAGAGCTGAACTCCAGCGGTCAGTTGCAGCTCTGCCCAACAGCGTGTTCTCAGTTCTGCGGGCAAGCACGCCCTCTTGCCTTGGCCCCGAGTGCAAAGTCCCGAGCGAGCACTCGACTCAGTGCAATGCACCCGGAAGGACGCTCTCGCTCGTCTTTCAAGGAGCGATTCCTAACAGCAGAAGCAGCAGAGGCACAAACTGCATGACGAGAAGGGACAACGTAGAACACGTCTCTGTCCTGGCACATTTTCGTGTGCGATACTTCCCTCCGGGTCTTCGGGCCTTGCGAAGCTCTGTGTACTGCGAGCGCTGCTACTCGCAGCTGAGAAGGACCGTGGAGCTAGCGGCGAATTCGGAGAGCTCTTCGCTGCACTGCGCCGCTCGCAAGCGGCTTCGTTCTTCGCCTTCTGCCGTCCGGCGAGAGCTGAACTCCAGCGGTCAGTTGCAGCTCTGCCCAACAGCGTGTTCTCAGTTCTGCGGGCAAGCACGCCCTCTTGCCTTGGCCCCGAGTGCAAAGTCCCGAGCGAGCACTCGACTCAGTGCAATGCACCCGGAAGGACGCTCTCGCTCGTCTTTCAAGGAGCGATTCCTAACAGCAGAAGCAGCAGAGGCACAAACTGCATGACGAGAAGGGACAACGTAGAACACGTCTCTGTCCTGGCGCATTTTCGTGTGCGATACTTACCTCCGGGTCTTCGGGCCTTGCGAAGCCCTGTGTACTGCGAGCGCTGCTACTCGCAGCTGAGAAGGACCGTGGAGCTAGCGGCGAATTCGGAGAGCTCTTCGCTGCACTGCGCCGCTCGCAAGCGGCTTCGTTCTTCGCCTTCTGCCGTCCGGCGAGAGCTGAACTCCAGCGGTCAGTTGCAGCTCTGCCCAACAGCGTGTTCTCAGTTCTGCGGGCAAGCACGCCCTCTTGCCTTGGCCCCGAGTGCAAAGTCCCGAGCGAGCACTCGACTCAGTGCAATGCACCCGGAAGGACGCTCTCGCTCGTCTTTCAAGGAGCGATTCCTAACAGCAGAAGCAGCAGAGGCACAAACTGCATGACGAGAAGGGACAACGTAGAACACGTCTCTGTCCTGGCACATTTTCGTGTGCGATACTTCCCTCCGGGTCTTCGGGCCTTGCGAAGCCCTGTGTACTGCGAGCGCTGCTACTCGCAGCTGAGAAGGACCGTGGAGCTAGCGGCGAATTCGGAGAGCTCTTCGCTGCACTGCGCCGCTCGCAAGCGGCTTCGTTCTTCGCCTTCTGCCGTCCGGCGAGAGCTGAACTCCAGCGGTCAGTTGCAGCTCTGCCCAACAGCGTGTTCTCAGTTCTGCGGGCAAGCACGCCCTCTTGCCTTGGCCCCGAGAGCAAAGTCCCGAGCGAGCACTCGACTCAGTGCAATGCACCCGGAAGGACGCTCTCGCTCGCCTTTCAAGGAGCGATTCCTAACAGCAGAAGCAGCAGAGGCACAAACTGCATGACGAGAAGGGACAACGTAGAACACGTCTCTGTCCTGGCACATTTTCGTGTGCGATACTTCCCTCCGGGTCTTCGGGCCTTGCGAAGCCCTGTGTACTGCGAGCGCTGCTACTCGCAGCTGAGAAGGACCGTGGAGCTAGCGGCGAATTCGGAGAGCTCTTCGCTGCACTGCGCCGCTCGCAAGCGGCTTCGTTCTTCGCCTTTTGCCGTCCGGCGAGAGCTGAACTCCAGCGGTCAGTTGCAGCTCTGCCCAACAGCGTGTTCTCAGTTCTGCGGGCAAGCACGCCCTCTTGCCTTGGCCCCGAGTGCAAAGTCCCGAGCGAGCACTCGACTCAGTGCAATGCACCCGGAAGGACGCTCTCGCTCGTCTTTCAAGGAGCGATTCCTAACAGCAGAAGCAGCAGAGGCACAAACTGCATGACGAGAAGGGACAACGTAGAACACGTCTCTGTCCTGGCACATTTTCGTGTGCGATACTTCCCTCCGGGTCTTCGGGCCTTGCGAAGCCCTGTGTACTGCGAGCGCTGCTACTCGCAGCTGAGAAGGACCGTGGAGCTAGCGGCGAATTCGGAGAGCTCTTCGCTGCACTGCGCCGCTCGCAAGCGGCTTCGTTCTTCGCCTTCTGCCGTCCGGCGAGAGCTGAACTCCAGCGGTCAGTTGCAGCTCTGCCCAACAGCGTGTTCTCAGTTCTGCGGGCAAGCACGCCCTCTTGCCTTGGCCCCGAGTGCAAAGTCCCGAGCGAGCACTCGACTCAGTGCAATGCACCCGGAAGGACGCTCTCGCTCGCCTTTCAAGGAGCGATTCCTAACAGCAGAAGCAGCAGAGGCACAAACTGCATGACGAGAAGGGACAACGTAGAACACGTCTCTGTCCTGGCACATTTTCGTGTGCGATACTTCCCTCCGGGTCTTCGGGCCTTGCGAAGCTCTGTGTACTGCGAGCGCTGCTACTCGCAGCTGAGAAGGACCGTGGAGCTAGCGGCGAATTCGGAGAGCTCTTCGCTGCACTGCGCCGCTCGCAAGCGGCTTCGTTCTTCGCCTTCTGCCGTCCGGCGAGAGCTGAACTCCAGCGGTCAGTTGCAGCTCTGCCCAACAGCGTGTTCTCAGTTCTGCGGGCAAGCACGCCCTCTTGCCTTGGCCCCGAGTGCAAAGTCCCGAGCGAGCACTCGACTCAGTGCAATGCACCCGGAAGGACGCTCTCGCTCGTCTTTCAAGGAGCGATTCCTAACAGCAGAAGCAGCAGAGGCACAAACTGCATGACGAGAAGGGACAACGTAGAACACGTCTCTGTCCTGGCACATTTTCGTGTGCGATACTTCCCTCCGGGTCTTCGGGCCTTGCGAAGCCCTGTGTACTGCGAGCGCTGCTACTCGCAGCTGAGAAGGACCGTGGAGCTAGCGGCGAATTCGGAGAGCTCTTCGCTGCACTGCGCCGCTCGCAAGCGGCTTCGTTCTTCGCCTTCTGCCGTCCGGCGAGAGCTGAACTCCAGCGGTCAGTTGCAGCTCTGCCCAACAGCGTGTTCTCAGTTCTGCGGGCAAGCACGCCCTCTTGCCTTGGCCCCGAGAGCAAAGTCCCGAGCGAGCACTCGACTCAGTGCAATGCACCCGGAAGGACGCTCTCGCTCGTCTTTCAAGGAGCGATTCCTAACAGCAGAAGCAGCAGAGGCACAAACTGCATGACGAGAAGGGACAACGTAGAACACGTCTCTGTCCTGGCACATTTTCGTGTGCGATACTTCCCTCCGGGTCTTCGGGCCTTGCGAAGCCCTGTGTACTGCGAGCGCTGCTACTCGCAGCTGAGAAGGACCGTGGAGCTAGCGGCGAATTCGGAGAGCTCTTCGCTGCACTGCGCCGCTCGCAAGCGGCTTCGTTCTTCGCCTTCTGCCGTCCGGCGAGAGCTGAACTCCAGCGGTCAGTTGCAGCTCTGCCCAACAGCGTGTTCTCAGTTCTGCGGGCAAGCACGCCCTCTTGCCTTGGCCCCGAGAGCAAAGTCCCGAGCGAGCACTCGACTCAGTGCAATGCACCCGGAAGGACGCTCTCGCTCGTCTTTCAAGGAGCGATTCCTAACAGCAGAAGCAGCAGAGGCACAAACTGCATGACGAGAAGGGACAACGTAGAACACGTCTCTGTCCTGGCACATTTTCGTGTGCGATACTTCCCTCCGGGTCTTCGGGCCTTGCGAAGCCCTGTGTACTGCGAGCGCTGCTACTCGCAGCTGAGAAGGACCGTGGAGCTAGCGGCGAATTCGGAGAGCTCTTCGCTGCACTGCGCCGCTCGCAAGCGGCTTCGTTCTTCGCCTTCTGCCGTCCGGCGAGAGCTGAACTCCAGCGGTCAGTTGCAGCTCTGCCCAACAGCGTGTTCTCAGTTCTGCGGGCAAGCACGCCCTCTTGCCTTGGCCCCGAGTGCAAAGTCCCGAGCGAGCACTCGACTCAGTGCAATGCACCCGGAAGGACGCTCTCGCTCGTCTTTCAAGGAGCGATTCCTAACAGCAGAAGCAGCAGAGGCACAAACTGCATGACGAGAAGGGACAACGTAGAACACGTCTCTGTCCTGGCACATTTTCGTGTGCGATACTTCCCTCCGGGTCTTCGGGCCTTGCGAAGCTCTGTGTACTGCGAGCGCTGCTACTCGCAGCTGAGAAGGACCGTGGAGCTAGCGGCGAATTCGGAGAGCTCTTCGCTGCACTGCGCCGCTCGCAAGCGGCTTCGTTCTTCGCCTTCTGCCGTCCGGCGAGAGCTGAACTCCAGCGGTCAGTTGCAGCTCTGCCCAACAGCGTGTTCTCAGTTCTGCGGGCAAGCACGCCCTCTTGCCTTGGCCCCGAGTGCAAAGTCCCGAGCGAGCACTCGACTCAGTGCAATGCACCCGGAAGGACGCTCTCGCTCGTCTTTCAAGGAGCGATTCCTAACAGCAGAAGCAGCAGAGGCACAAACTGCATGACGAGAAGGGACAACGTAGAACACGTCTCTGTCCTGGCACATTTTCGTGTGCGATACTTCCCTCCGGGTCTTCGGGCCTTGCGAAGCCCTGTGTACTGCGAGCGCTGCTACTCGCAGCTGAGAAGGACCGTGGAGCTAGCGGCGAATTCGGAGAGCTCTTCGCTGCACTGCGCCGCTCGCAAGCGGCTTCGTTCTTCGCCTTCTGCCGTCCGGCGAGAGCTGAACTCCAGCGGTCAGTTGCAGCTCTGCCCAACAGCGTGTTCTCAGTTCTGCGGGCAAGCACGCCCTCTTGCCTTGGCCCCGAGTGCAAAGTCCCGAGCGAGCACTCGACTCAGTGCAATGCACCCGGAAGGACGCTCTCGCTCGTCTTTCAAGGAGCGATTCCTAACAGCAGAAGCAGCAGAGGCACAAACTGCATGACGAGAAGGGACAACGTAGAACACGTCTCTGTCCTGGCACATTTTCGTGTGCGATACTTCCCTCCGGGTCTTCGGGCCTTGCGAAGCCCTGTGTACTGCGAGCGCTGCTACTCGCAGCTGAGAAGGACCGTGGAGCTAGCGGCGAATTCGGAGAGCTCTTCGCTGCACTGCGCCGCTCGCAAGCGGCTTCGTTCTTCGCCTTCTGCCGTCCGGCGAGAGCTGAACTCCAGCGGTCAGTTGCAGCTCTGCCCAACAGCGTGTTCTCAGTTCTGCGGGCAAGCACGCCCTCTTGCCTTGGCCCCGAGAGCAAAGTCCCGAGCGAGCACTCGACTCAGTGCAATGCACCCGGAAGGACGCTCTCGCTCGTCTTTCAAGGAGCGATTCCTAACAGCAGAAGCAGCAGAGGCACAAACTGCATGACGAGAAGGGACAACGTAGAACACGTCTCTGTCCTGGCGCATTTTCGTGTGCGATACTTCCCTCCGGGTCTTCGGGCCTTGCGAAGCCCTGTGTACTGCGAGCGCTGCTACTCGCAGCTGAGAAGGACCGTGGAGCTAGCGGCGAATTCGGAGAGCTCTTCGCTGCACTGCGCCGCTCGCAAGCGGCTTCGTTCTTCGCCTTCTGCCGTCCGGCGAGAGCTGAACTCCAGCGGTCAGTTGCAGCTCTGCCCAACAGCGTGTTCTCAGTTCTGCGGGCAAGCACGCCCTCTTGCCTTGGCCCCGAGTGCAAAGTCCCGAGCGAGCACTCGACTCAGTGCAATGCACCCGGAAGGACGCTCTCGCTCGCCTTTCAAGGAGCGATTCCTAACAGCAGAAGCAGCAGAGGCACAAACTGCATGACGAGAAGGGACAACGTAGAACACGTCTCTGTCCTGGCACATTTTCGTGTGCGATACTTCCCTCCGGGTCTTCGGGCCTTGCGAAGCCCTGTGTACTGCGAGCGCTGCTACTCGCAGCTGAGACGGACCGTGGAGCTAGCGGCGAATTCGGAGAGCTCTTCGCTGCACTGCGCCGCTCGCAAGCGGCTTCGTTCTTCGCCTTCTGCCGTCCGGCGAGAGCTGAACTCCAGCGGTCAGTTGCAGCTCTGCCCAACAGCGTGTTCTCAGTTCTGCGGGCAAGCACGCCCTCTTGCCTTGGCCCCGAGAGCAAAGTCCCGAGCGAGCACTCGACTCAGTGCAATGCACCCGGAAGGACGCTCTCGCTCGCCTTTCAAGGAGCGATTCCTAACAGCAGAAGCAGCAGAGGCACAAACTGCATGACGAGAAGGGACAACGTAGAACACGTCTCTGTCCTGGCACATTTTCGTGTGCGATACTTCCCTCCGGGTCTTCGGGCCTTGCGAAGCCCTGTGTACTGCGAGCGCTGCTACTCGCAGCTGAGAAGGACCGTGGAGCTAGCGGCGAATTCGGAGAGCTCTTCGCTGCACTGCGCCGCTCGCAAGCGGCTTCGTTCTTCGCCTTCTGCCGTCCGGCGAGAGCTGAACTCCAGCGGTCAGTAGCAGCTCTGCCCAACAGCGTGTTCTCAGTTCTGCGGGCAAGCACGCCCTCTTGCCTTGGCCCCGAGAGCAAAGCCCCGAGCGAGCACTCGACTCAGTGCAATGCACCCGGAAGGACGCTCTCGCTCGTCTTTCAAGGAGCGATTCCTAACAGCAGAAGCAGCAGAGGCACAAACTGCATGACGAGAAGGGACAACGTAGAACACGTCTCTGTCCTGGCACATTTTCGTGTGCGATACTTCCCTCCGGGTCTTCGGGCCTTGCGAAGCCCTGTGTACTGCGAGCGCTGCTACTCGCAGCTGAGAAGGACCGTGGAGCTAGCGGCGAATTCGGAGAGCTCTTCGCTGCACTGCGCCGCTCGCAAGCGGCTTCGTTCTTCGCCTTCTGCCGTCCGGCGAGAGCTGAACTCCAGCGGTCAGTTGCAGCTCTGCCCAGCAGCGTGTTCTCAGTTCTGCGGGCAAGCACGCCCTCTTGCCTTGGCCCCGAGAGCAAAGCCCCGAGCGAGCACTCGACTCAGTGCAATGCACCCGGAAGGACGCTGTCGCTCGCCTTTCAAGGAGCGATTCCTAACAGCAGAAGCAGCAGAGGCACAAACTGCATGACGAGAAGGGACAACGTAGAACACGTCTCTGTCCTGGCACATTTCCGTGTGCCATACTTACCTCCGGGTCTTCGGGCCTTGCGAAGCCCTGTGTACTGCGAGCGCTGCTACTCGCAGCTGAGAAGGACCGTGGAGCTAGCGGCGAATTCGGAGAGCTCTTCGCTGCACTGCGCCGCTCGCAAGCGGCTTCGTTCTTCGCCTTCTGCCGTCCGGCGAGAGCTGAACTCCAGCGGTCAGTTGCAGCTCTGCCCAACAGCGTGTTCTCAGTTCTGCGGGCAAGCACGCCCTCTTGCCTTGGCCCCGAGTGCAAAGTCCCGAGCGAGCACTCGACTCAGTGCAATGCACCCGGAAGGACGCTCTCGCTCGTCTTTCAAGGAGCGATTCCTAACAGCAGAAGCAGCAGAGGCACAAACTGCATGACGAGAAGGGACAACGTAGAACACGTCTCTGTCCTGGCACATTTTCGTGTGCGATACTTCCCTCCGGGTCTTCGGGCCTTGCGAAGCCCTGTGTACTGCGAGCGCTGCTACTCGCAGCTGAGAAGGACCGTGGAGCTAGCGGCGAATTCGGAGAGCTCTTCGCTGCACTGCGCCGCTCGCAAGCGGCTTCGTTCTTCGCCTTCTGCCGTCCGGCGAGAGCTGAACTCCAGCGGTCAGTTGCAGCTCTGCCCAACAGCGTGTTCTCAGTTCTGCGGGCAAGCACGCCCTCTTGCCTTGGCCCCGAGAGCAAAGTCCCGAGCGAGCACTCGACTCAGTGCAATGCACCCGGAAGGACGCTCTCGCTCGCCTTTCAAGGAGCGATTCCTAACAGCAGAAGCAGCAGAGGCACAAACTGCATGACGAGAAGGGACAACGTAGAACACGTCTCTGTCCTGGCACATTTTCGTGTGCGATACTTCCCTCCGGGTCTTCGGGCCTTGCGAAGCCCTGTGTACTGCGAGCGCTGCTACTCGCAGCTGAGAAGGACCGTGGAGCTAGCGGCGAATTCGGAGAGCTCTTCGCTGCACTGCGCCGCTCGCAAGCGGCTTCGTTCTTCGCCTTCTGCCGTCCGGCGAGAGCTGAACTCCAGCGGTCAGTTGCAGCTCTGCCCAACAGCGTGTTCTCAGTTCTGCGGGCAAGCACGCCCTCTTGCCTTGGCCCCGAGAGCAAAGTCCCGAGCGAGCACTCGACTCAGTGCAATGCACCCGGAAGGACGCTCTCGCTCGTCTTTCAAGGAGCGATTCCTAACAGCAGAAGCAGCAGAGGCACAAACTGCATGACGAGAAGGGACAACGTAGAACACGTCTCTGTCCTGGCACATTTTCGTGTGCGATACTTCCCTCCGGGTCTTCGGGCCTTGCGAAGCTCTGTGTACTGCGAGCGCTGCTACTCGCAGCTGAGAAGGACCGTGGAGCTAGCGGCGAATTCGGAGAGCTCTTCGCTGCACTGCGCCGCTCGCAAGCGGCTTCGTTCTTCGCCTTCTGCCGTCCGGCGAGAGCTGAACTCCAGCGGTCAGTTGCAGCTCTGCCCAACAGCGTGTTCTCAGTTCTGCGGGCAAGCACGCCCTCTTGCCTTGGCCCCGAGAGCAAAGTCCCGAGCGAGCACTCGACTCAGTGCAATGCACCCGGAAGGACGCTCTCGCTCGTCTTTCAAGGAGCGATTCCTAACAGCAGAAGCAGCAGAGGCACAAACTGCATGACGAGAAAGGACAACGTAGAACACGTCTCTGTCCTGGCACATTTCCGTGTGCCATACTTCCCTCCGGGTCTTCGGGCCTTGCGAAGCTCTGTGTACTGCGAGCGCTGCTACTCGCAGCTGAGAAGGACCGTGGAGCTAGCGGCGAATTCGGAGAGCTCTTCGCTGCACTGCGCCGCTCGCAAGCGGCTTCGTTCTTCGCCTTCTGCCGTCCGGCGAGAGCTGAACTCCAGCGGTCAGTTGCAGCTCTGCCCAACAGCGTGTTCTCAGTTCTGCGGGCAAGCACGCCCTCTTGCCTTGGCCCCGAGAGCAAAGCCCCGAGCGAGCACTCGACTCAGTGCAATGCACCCGGAAGGACGCTCTCGCTCGCCTTTCAAGGAGCGATTCCTAACAGCAGAAGCAGCAGAGGCACAAACTGCATGACGAGAAGGGACAACGTAGAACACGTCTCTGTCCTGGCACATTTCCGTGTGCGATACTTCCCTCCGGGTCTTCGGGCCTTGCGAAGCCCTGTGTACTGCGAGCGCTGCTACTCGCAGCTGAGAAGGACCGTGGAGCTAGCGGCGAATTCGGAGAGCTCTTCGCTGCACTGCGCCGCTCGCAAGCGGCTTCGTTCTTCGCCTTCTGCCGTCCGGCGAGAGCTGAACTCCAGCGGTCAGTTGCAGCTCTGCCCAACAGCGTGTTCTCAGTTCTGCGGGCAAGCACGCCCTCTTGCCTTGGCCCCGAGAGCAAAGTCCCGAGCGAGCACTCGACTCAGTGCAATGCACCCGGAAGGACGCTCTCGCTCGCCTTTCAAGGAGCGATTCCTAACAGCAGAAGCAGCAGAGGCACAAACTGCATGACGAGAAGGGACAACGTAGAACACGTCTCTGTCCTGGCACATTTTCGTGTGCGATACTTCCCTCCGGGTCTTCGGGCCTTGCGAAGCCCTGTGTACTGCGAGCGCTGCTACTCGCAGCTGAGAAGGACCGTGGAGCTAGCGGCGAATTCGGAGAGCTCTTCGCTGCACTGCGCCGCTCGCAAGCGGCTTCGTTCTTCGCCTTCTGCCGTCCGGCGAGAGCTGAACTCCAGCGGTCAGTTGCAGCTCTGCCCAACAGCGTGTTCTCAGTTCTGCGGGCAAGCACGCCCTCTTGCCTTGGCCCCGAGAGCAAAGTCCCGAGCGAGCACTCGACTCAGTGCAATGCACCCGGAAGGACGCTCTCGCTCGTCTTTCAAGGAGCGATTCCTAACAGCAGAAGCAGCAGAGGCACAAACTGCATGACGAGAAGGGACAACGTAGAACACGTCTCTGTCCTGGCACATTTTCGTGTGCGATACTTCCCTCCGGGTCTTCGGGCCTTGCGAAGCCCTGTGTACTGCGAGCGCTGCTACTCGCAGCTGAGAAGGACCGTGGAGCTAGCGGCGAATTCGGAGAGCTCTTCGCTGCACTGCGCCGCTCGCAAGCGGCTTCGTTCTTCGCCTTCTGCCGTCCGGCGAGAGCTGAACTCCAGCGGTCAGTTGCAGCTCTGCCCAACAGCGTGTTCTCAGTTCTGCGGGCAAGCACGCCCTCTTGCCTTGGCCCCGAGAGCAAAGTCCCGAGCGAGCACTCGACTCAGTGCAATGCACCCGGAAGGACGCTCTCGCTCGCCTTTCAAGGAGCGATTCCTAACAGCAGAAGCAGCAGAGGCACAAACTGCATGACGAGAAGGGACAACGTAGAACACGTCTCTGTCCTGGCACATTTTCGTGTGCGATACTTCCCTCCGGGTCTTCGGGCCTTGCGAAGCCCTGTGTACTGCGAGCGCTGCTACTCGCAGCTGAGAAGGACCGTGGAGCTAGCGGCGAATTCGGAGAGCTCTTCGCTGCACTGCGCCGCTCGCAAGCGGCTTCGTTCTTCGCCTTCTGCCGTCCGGCGAGAGCTGAACTCCAGCGGTCAGTTGCAGCTCTGCCCAACAGCGTGTTCTCAGTTCTGCGGGCAAGCACGCCCTCTTGCCTTGGCCCCGAGAGCAAAGTCCCGAGCGAGCACTCGACTCAGTGCAATGCACCCGGAAGGACGCTCTCGCTCGCCTTTCAAGGAGCGATTCCTAACAGCAGAAGCAGCAGAGGCACAAACTGCATGACGAGAAGGGACAACGTAGAACACGTCTCTGTCCTGGCACATTTTCGTGTGCGATACTTCCCTCCGGGTCTTCGGGCCTTGCGAAGCCCTGTGTACTGCGAGCGCTGCTACTCGCAGCTGAGAAGGACCGTGGAGCTAGCGGCGAATTCGGAGAGCTCTTCGCTGCACTGCGCCGCTCGCAAGCGGCTTCGTTCTTCGCCTTTTGCCGTCCGGCGAGAGCTGAACTCCAGCGGTCAGTTGCAGCTCTGCCCAACAGCGTGTTCTCAGTTCTGCGGGCAAGCACGCCCTCTTGCCTTGGCCCCGAGTGCAAAGTCCCGAGCGAGCACTCGACTCAGTGCAATGCACCCGGAAGGACGCTCTCGCTCGTCTTTCAAGGAGCGATTCCTAACAGCAGAAGCAGCAGAGGCACAAACTGCATGACGAGAAGGGACAACGTAGAACACGTCTCTGTCCTGGCACATTTTCGTGTGCGATACTTCCCTCCGGGTCTTCGGGCCTTGCGAAGCCCTGTGTACTGCGAGCGCTGCTACTCGCAGCTGAGAAGGACCGTGGAGCTAGCGGCGAATTCGGAGAGCTCTTCGCTGCACTGCGCCGCTCGCAAGCGGCTTCGTTCTTCGCCTTCTGCCGTCCGGCGAGAGCTGAACTCCAGCGGTCAGTTGCAGCTCTGCCCAACAGCGTGTTCTCAGTTCTGCGGGCAAGCACGCCCTCTTGCCTTGGCCCCGAGAGCAAAGTCCCGAGCGAGCACTCGACTCAGTGCAATGCACCCGGAAGGACGCTCTCGCTCGTCTTTCAAGGAGCGATTACCTACAGCAAAAGCAGCAGAGGCACAAACTGCATGACGAGAAGGGACAACGTAGAACACGTCTCTGTCCTGGCACATTTTCGTGTGCGATACTTCCCTCCGGGTCTTCGGGCCTTGCGAAGCTCTGTGTACTGCGAGCGCTGCTACTCGCAGCTGAGAAGGACCGTGGAGCTAGCGGCGAATTCGGAGAGCTCTTCGCTGCACTGCGCCGCTCGCAAGCGGCTTCGTTCTTCGCCTTCTGCCGTCCGGCGAGAGCTGAACTCCAGCGGTCAGTTGCAGCTCTGCCCAACAGCGTGTTCTCAGTTCTGCGGGCAAGCACGCCCTCTTGCCTTGGCCCCGAGAGCAAAGTCCCGAGCGAGCACTCGACTCAGTGCAATGCACCCGGAAGGACGCTCTCGCTCGTCTTTCAAGGAGCGATTCCTAACAGCAGAAGCAGCAGAGGCACAAACTGCATGACGAGAAGGGACAACGTAGAACACGTCTCTGTCCTGGCACATTTCCGTGTGCCATACTTCCCTCCGGGTCTTCGGGCCTTGCGAAGCTCTGTGTACTGCGAGCGCTGCTACTCGCAGCTGAGAAGGACCGTGGAGCTAGCGGCGAATTCGGAGAGCTCTTCGCTGCACTGCGCCGCTCGCAAGCGGCTTCGTTCTTCGCCTTCTGCCGTCCGGCGAGAGCTGAACTCCAGCGGTCAGTTGCAGCTCTGCCCAACAGCGTGTTCTCAGTTCTGCGGGCAAGCACGCCCTCTTGCCTTGGCCCCGAGAGCAAAGTCCCGAGCGAGCACTCGACTCAGTGCAATGCACCCGGAAGGACGCTCTCGCTCGTCTTTCAAGGAGCGATTCCTAACAGCAGAAGCAGCAGAGGCACAAACTGCATGACGAGAAGGGACAACGTAGAACACGTCTCTGTCCTGGCACATTTCCGTGTGCCATACTTCCCTCCGGGTCTTCGGGCCTTGCGAAGCTCTGTGTACTGCGAGCGCTGCTACTCGCAGCTGAGAAGGACCGTGGAGCTAGCGGCGAATTCGGAGAGCTCTTCGCTGCACTGCGCCGCTCGCAAGCGGCTTCGTTCTTCGCCTTCTGCCGTCCGGCGAGAGCTGAACTCCAGCGGTCAGTTGCAGCTCTGCCCAACAGCGTGTTCTCAGTTCTGCGGGCAAGCACGCCCTCTTGCCTTGGCCCCGAGAGCAAAGTCCCGAGCGAGCACTCGACTCAGTGCAATGCACCCGGAAGGACGCTCTCGCTCGTCTTTCAAGGAGCGATTCCTAACAGCAGAAGCAGCAGAGGCACAAACTGCATGACGAGAAGGGACAACGTAGAACACGTCTCTGTCCTGGCACATTTCCGTGTGCCATACTTCCCTCCGGGTCTTCGGGCCTTGCGAAGCTCTGTGTACTGCGAGCGCTGCTACTCGCAGCTGAGAAGGACCGTGGAGCTAGCGGCGAATTCGGAGAGCTCTTCGCTGCACTGCGCCGCTCGCAAGCGGCTTCGTTCTTCGCCTTCTGCCGTCCGGCGAGAGCTGAACTCCAGCGGTCAGTTGCAGCTCTGCCCAACAGCGTGTTCTCAGTTCTGCGGGCAAGCACGCCCTCTTGCCTTGGCCCCGAGAGCAAAGTCCCGAGCGAGCACTCGACTCAGTGCAATGCACCCGGAAGGACGCTCTCGCTCGTCTTTCAAGGAGCGATTCCTAACAGCAGAAGCAGCAGAGGCACAAACTGCATGACGAGAAGGGACAACGTAGAACACGTCTCTGTCCTGGCACATTTTCGTGTGCGATACTTCCCTCCGGGTCTTCGGGCCTTGCGAAGCCCTGTGTACTGCGAGCGCTGCTACTCGCAGCTGAGAAGGACCGTGGAGCTAGCGGCGAATTCGGAGAGCTCTTCGCTGCACTGCGCCGCTCGCAAGCGGCTTCGTTCTTCGCCTTCTGCCGTCCGGCGAGAGCTGAACTCCAGCGGTCAGTTGCAGCTCTGCCCAACAGCGTGTTCTCAGTTCTGCGGGCAAGCACGCCCTCTTGCCTTGGCCCCGAGTGCAAAGTCCCGAGCGAGCACTCGACTCAGTGCAATGCACCCGGAAGGACGCTCTCGCTCGCCTTTCAAGGAGCGATTCCTAACAGCAGAAGCAGCAGAGGCACAAACTGCATGACGAGAAGGGACAACGTAGAACACGTCTCTGTCCTGGCACATTTTCGTGTGCGATACTTCCCTCCGGGTCTTCGGGCCTTGCGAAGCTCTGTGTACTGCGAGCGCTGCTACTCGCAGCTGAGAAGGACCGTGGAGCTAGCGGCGAATTCGGAGAGCTCTTCGCTGCACTGCGCCGCTCGCAAGCGGCTTCGTTCTTCGCCTTCTGCCGTCCGGCGAGAGCTGAACTCCAGCGGTCAGTTGCAGCTCTGCCCAACAGCGTGTTCTCAGTTCTGCGGGCAAGCACGCCCTCTTGCCTTGGCCCCGAGTGCAAAGTCCCGAGCGAGCACTCGACTCAGTGCAATGCACCCGGAAGGACGCTCTCGCTCGTCTTTCAAGGAGCGATTCCTAACAGCAGAAGCAGCAGAGGCACAAACTGCATGACGAGAAGGGACAACGTAGAACACGTCTCTGTCCTGGCACATTTTCGTGTGCGATACTTCCCTCCGGGTCTTCGGGCCTTGCGAAGCTCTGTGTACTGCGAGCGCTGCTACTCGCAGCTGAGAAGGACCGTGGAGCTAGCGGCGAATTCGGAGAGCTCTTCGCTGCACTGCGCCGCTCGCAAGCGGCTTCGTTCTTCGCCTTCTGCCGTCCGGCGAGAGCTGAACTCCAGCGGTCAGTTGCAGCTCTGCCCAACAGCGTGTTCTCAGTTCTGCGGGCAAGCACGCCCTCTTGCCTTGGCCCCGAGTGCAAAGTCCCGAGCGAGCACTCGACTCAGTGCAATGCACCCGGAAGGACGCTCTCGCTCGTCTTTCAAGGAGCGATTCCTAACAGCAGAAGCAGCAGAGGCACAAACTGCATGACGAGAAGGGACAACGTAGAACACGTCTCTGTCCTGGCGCATTTTCGTGTGCGATACTTACCTCCGGGTCTTCGGGCCTTGCGAAGCCCTGTGTACTGCGAGCGCTGCTACTCGCAGCTGAGAAGGACCGTGGAGCTAGCGGCGAATTCGGAGAGCTCTTCGCTGCACTGCGCCGCTCGCAAGCGGCTTCGTTCTTCGCCTTCTGCCGTCCGGCGAGAGCTGAACTCCAGCGGTCAGTTGCAGCTCTGCCCAACAGCGTGTTCTCAGTTCTGCGGGCAAGCACGCCCTCTTGCCTTGGCCCCGAGTGCAAAGTCCCGAGCGAGCACTCGACTCAGTGCAATGCACCCGGAAGGACGCTCTCGCTCGTCTTTCAAGGAGCGATTCCTAACAGCAGAAGCAGCAGAGGCACAAACTGCATGACGAGAAGGGACAACGTAGAACACGTCTCTGTCCTGGCGCATTTTCGTGTGCGATACTTCCCTCCGGGTCTTCGGGCCTTGCGAAGCCCTGTGTACTGCGAGCGCTGCTACTCGCAGCTGAGAAGGACCGTGGAGCTAGCGGCGAATTCGGAGAGCTCTTCGCTGCACTGCGCCGCTCGCAAGCGGCTTCGTTCTTCGCCTTCTGCCGTCCGGCGAGAGCTGAACTCCAGCGGTCAGTTGCAGCTCTGCCCAACAGCGTGTTCTCAGTTCTGCGGGCAAGCACGCCCTCTTGCCTTGGCCCCGAGAGCAAAGTCCCGAGCGAGCACTCGACTCAGTGCAATGCACCCGGAAGGACGCTCTCGCTCGCCTTTCAAGGAGCGATTCCTAACAGCAGAAGCAGCAGAGGCACAAACTGCATGACGAGAAGGGACAACGTAGAACACGTCTCTGTCCTGGCACATTTTCGTGTGCGATACTTCCCTCCGGGTCTTCGGGCCTTGCGAAGCCCTGTGTACTGCGAGCGCTGCTACTCGCATCTGAGAAGGACCGTGGAGCTAGCGGCGAATTCGGAGAGCTCTTCGCTGCACTGCGCCGCTCGCAAGCGGCTTCGTTCTTCGCCTTTTGCCGTCCGGCGAGAGCTGAACTCCAGCGGTCAGTTGCAGCTCTGCCCAACAGCGTGTTCTCAGTTCTGCGGGCAAGCACGCCCTCTTGCCTTGGCCCCGAGTGCAAAGTCCCGAGCGAGCACTCGACTCAGTGCAATGCACCCGGAAGGACGCTCTCGCTCGTCTTTCAAGGAGCGATTCCTAACAGCAGAAGCAGCAGAGGCACAAACTGCATGACGAGAAGGGACAACGTAGAACACGTCTCTGTCCTGGCACATTTTCGTGTGCGATACTTCCCTCCGGGTCTTCGGGCCTTGCGAAGCCCTGTGTACTGCGAGCGCTGCTACTCGCAGCTGAGAAGGACCGTGGAGCTAGCGGCGAATTCGGAGAGCTCTTCGCTGCACTGCGCCGCTCGCAAGCGGCTTCGTTCTTCGCCTTCTGCCGTCCGGCGAGAGCTGAACTCCAGCGGTCAGTTGCAGCTCTGCCCAACAGCGTGTTCTCAGTTCTGCGGGCAAGCACGCCCTCTTGCCTTGGCCCCGAGTGCAAAGTCCCGAGCGAGCACTCGACTCAGTGCAATGCACCCGGAAGGACGCTCTCGCTCGCCTTTCAAGGAGCGATTCCTAACAGCAGAAGCAGCAGAGGCACAAACTGCATGACGAGAAGGGACAACGTAGAACACGTCTCTGTCCTGGCACATTTTCGTGTGCGATACTTCCCTCCGGGTCTTCGGGCCTTGCGAAGCTCTGTGTACTGCGAGCGCTGCTACTCGCAGCTGAGAAGGACCGTGGAGCTAGCGGCGAATTCGGAGAGCTCTTCGCTGCACTGCGCCGCTCGCAAGCGGCTTCGTTCTTCGCCTTCTGCCGTCCGGCGAGAGCTGAACTCCAGCGGTCAGTTGCAGCTCTGCCCAACAGCGTGTTCTCAGTTCTGCGGGCAAGCACGCCCTCTTGCCTTGGCCCCGAGAGCAAAGTCCCGAGCGAGCACTCGACTCAGTGCAATGCACCCGGAAGGACGCTCTCGCTCGTCTTTCAAGGAGCGATTCCTAACAGCAGAAGCAGCAGAGGCACAAACTGCATGACGAGAAAGGACAACGTAGAACACGTCTCTGTCCTGGCACATTTCCGTGTGCCATACTTCCCTCCGGGTCTTCGGGCCTTGCGAAGCTCTGTGTACTGCGAGCGCTGCTACTCGCAGCTGAGAAGGACCGTGGAGCTAGCGGCGAATTCGGAGAGCTCTTCGCTGCACTGCGCCGCTCGCAAGCGGCTTCGTTCTTCGCCTTCTGCCGTCCGGCGAGAGCTGAACTCCAGCGGTCAGTTGCAGCTCTGCCCAACAGCGTGTTCTCAGTTCTGCGGGCAAGCACGCCCTCTTGCCTTGGCCCCGAGAGCAAAGCCCCGAGCGAGCACTCGACTCAGTGCAATGCACCCGGAAGGACGCTCTCGCTCGCCTTTCAAGGAGCGATTCCTAACAGCAGAAGCAGCAGAGGCACAAACTGCATGACGAGAAGGGACAACGTAGAACACGTCTCTGTCCTGGCACATTTCCGTGTGCGATACTTCCCTCCGGGTCTTCGGGCCTTGCGAAGCCCTGTGTACTGCGAGCGCTGCTACTCGCAGCTGAGAAGGACCGTGGAGCTAGCGGCGAATTCGGAGAGCTCTTCGCTGCACTGCGCCGCTCGCAAGCGGCTTCGTTCTTCGCCTTCTGCCGTCCGGCGAGAGCTGAACTCCAGCGGTCAGTTGCAGCTCTGCCCAACAGCGTGTTCTCAGTTCTGCGGGCAAGCACGCCCTCTTGCCTTGGCCCCGAGAGCAAAGTCCCGAGCGAGCACTCGACTCAGTGCAATGCACCCGGAAGGACGCTCTCGCTCGCCTTTCAAGGAGCGATTCCTAACAGCAGAAGCAGCAGAGGCACAAACTGCATGACGAGAAGGGACAACGTAGAACACGTCTCTGTCCTGGCACATTTTCGTGTGCGATACTTCCCTCCGGGTCTTCGGGCCTTGCGAAGCCCTGTGTACTGCGAGCGCTGCTACTCGCAGCTGAGAAGGACCGTGGAGCTAGCGGCGAATTCGGAGAGCTCTTCGCTGCACTGCGCCGCTCGCAAGCGGCTTCGTTCTTCGCCTTCTGCCGTCCGGCGAGAGCTGAACTCCAGCGGTCAGTTGCAGCTCTGCCCAACAGCGTGTTCTCAGTTCTGCGGGCAAGCACGCCCTCTTGCCTTGGCCCCGAGAGCAAAGTCCCGAGCGAGCACTCGACTCAGTGCAATGCACCCGGAAGGACGCTCTCGCTCGTCTTTCAAGGAGCGATTCCTAACAGCAGAAGCAGCAGAGGCACAAACTGCATGACGAGAAGGGACAACGTAGAACACGTCTCTGTCCTGGCACATTTTCGTGTGCGATACTTCCCTCCGGGTCTTCGGGCCTTGCGAAGCCCTGTGTACTGCGAGCGCTGCTACTCGCAGCTGAGAAGGACCGTGGAGCTAGCGGCGAATTCGGAGAGCTCTTCGCTGCACTGCGCCGCTCGCAAGCGGCTTCGTTCTTCGCCTTCTGCCGTCCGGCGAGAGCTGAACTCCAGCGGTCAGTTGCAGCTCTGCCCAACAGCGTGTTCTCAGTTCTGCGGGCAAGCACGCCCTCTTGCCTTGGCCCCGAGAGCAAAGTCCCGAGCGAGCACTCGACTCAGTGCAATGCACCCGGAAGGACGCTCTCGCTCGCCTTTCAAGGAGCGATTCCTAACAGCAGAAGCAGCAGAGGCACAAACTGCATGACGAGAAGGGACAACGTAGAACACGTCTCTGTCCTGGCACATTTTCGTGTGCGATACTTCCCTCCGGGTCTTCGGGCCTTGCGAAGCCCTGTGTACTGCGAGCGCTGCTACTCGCAGCTGAGAAGGACCGTGGAGCTAGCGGCGAATTCGGAGAGCTCTTCGCTGCACTGCGCCGCTCGCAAGCGGCTTCGTTCTTCGCCTTCTGCCGTCCGGCGAGAGCTGAACTCCAGCGGTCAGTTGCAGCTCTGCCCAACAGCGTGTTCTCAGTTCTGCGGGCAAGCACGCCCTCTTGCCTTGGCCCCGAGAGCAAAGTCCCGAGCGAGCACTCGACTCAGTGCAATGCACCCGGAAGGACGCTCTCGCTCGCCTTTCAAGGAGCGATTCCTAACAGCAGAAGCAGCAGAGGCACAAACTGCATGACGAGAAGGGACAACGTAGAACACGTCTCTGTCCTGGCACATTTTCGTGTGCGATACTTCCCTCCGGGTCTTCGGGCCTTGCGAAGCCCTGTGTACTGCGAGCGCTGCTACTCGCAGCTGAGAAGGACCGTGGAGCTAGCGGCGAATTCGGAGAGCTCTTCGCTGCACTGCGCCGCTCGCAAGCGGCTTCGTTCTTCGCCTTTTGCCGTCCGGCGAGAGCTGAACTCCAGCGGTCAGTTGCAGCTCTGCCCAACAGCGTGTTCTCAGTTCTGCGGGCAAGCACGCCCTCTTGCCTTGGCCCCGAGTGCAAAGTCCCGAGCGAGCACTCGACTCAGTGCAATGCACCCGGAAGGACGCTCTCGCTCGTCTTTCAAGGAGCGATTCCTAACAGCAGAAGCAGCAGAGGCACAAACTGCATGACGAGAAGGGACAACGTAGAACACGTCTCTGTCCTGGCACATTTTCGTGTGCGATACTTCCCTCCGGGTCTTCGGGCCTTGCGAAGCCCTGTGTACTGCGAGCGCTGCTACTCGCAGCTGAGAAGGACCGTGGAGCTAGCGGCGAATTCGGAGAGCTCTTCGCTGCACTGCGCCGCTCGCAAGCGGCTTCGTTCTTCGCCTTCTGCCGTCCGGCGAGAGCTGAACTCCAGCGGTCAGTTGCAGCTCTGCCCAACAGCGTGTTCTCAGTTCTGCGGGCAAGCACGCCCTCTTGCCTTGGCCCCGAGAGCAAAGTCCCGAGCGAGCACTCGACTCAGTGCAATGCACCCGGAAGGACGCTCTCGCTCGTCTTTCAAGGAGCGATTACCTACAGCAAAAGCAGCAGAGGCACAAACTGCATGACGAGAAGGGACAACGTAGAACACGTCTCTGTCCTGGCACATTTTCGTGTGCGATACTTCCCTCCGGGTCTTCGGGCCTTGCGAAGCTCTGTGTACTGCGAGCGCTGCTACTCGCAGCTGAGAAGGACCGTGGAGCTAGCGGCGAATTCGGAGAGCTCTTCGCTGCACTGCGCCGCTCGCAAGCGGCTTCGTTCTTCGCCTTCTGCCGTCCGGCGAGAGCTGAACTCCAGCGGTCAGTTGCAGCTCTGCCCAACAGCGTGTTCTCAGTTCTGCGGGCAAGCACGCCCTCTTGCCTTGGCCCCGAGAGCAAAGTCCCGAGCGAGCACTCGACTCAGTGCAATGCACCCGGAAGGACGCTCTCGCTCGTCTTTCAAGGAGCGATTCCTAACAGCAGAAGCAGCAGAGGCACAAACTGCATGACGAGAAGGGACAACGTAGAACACGTCTCTGTCCTGGCACATTTCCGTGTGCCATACTTCCCTCCGGGTCTTCGGGCCTTGCGAAGCTCTGTGTACTGCGAGCGCTGCTACTCGCAGCTGAGAAGGACCGTGGAGCTAGCGGCGAATTCGGAGAGCTCTTCGCTGCACTGCGCCGCTCGCAAGCGGCTTCGTTCTTCGCCTTCTGCCGTCCGGCGAGAGCTGAACTCCAGCGGTCAGTTGCAGCTCTGCCCAACAGCGTGTTCTCAGTTCTGCGGGCAAGCACGCCCTCTTGCCTTGGCCCCGAGAGCAAAGTCCCGAGCGAGCACTCGACTCAGTGCAATGCACCCGGAAGGACGCTCTCGCTCGTCTTTCAAGGAGCGATTCCTAACAGCAGAAGCAGCAGAGGCACAAACTGCATGACGAGAAGGGACAACGTAGAACACGTCTCTGTCCTGGCACATTTCCGTGTGCCATACTTCCCTCCGGGTCTTCGGGCCTTGCGAAGCTCTGTGTACTGCGAGCGCTGCTACTCGCAGCTGAGAAGGACCGTGGAGCTAGCGGCGAATTCGGAGAGCTCTTCGCTGCACTGCGCCGCTCGCAAGCGGCTTCGTTCTTCGCCTTCTGCCGTCCGGCGAGAGCTGAACTCCAGCGGTCAGTTGCAGCTCTGCCCAACAGCGTGTTCTCAGTTCTGCGGGCAAGCACGCCCTCTTGCCTTGGCCCCGAGAGCAAAGTCCCGAGCGAGCACTCGACTCAGTGCAATGCACCCGGAAGGACGCTCTCGCTCGTCTTTCAAGGAGCGATTCCTAACAGCAGAAGCAGCAGAGGCACAAACTGCATGACGAGAAGGGACAACGTAGAACACGTCTCTGTCCTGGCACATTTCCGTGTGCCATACTTCCCTCCGGGTCTTCGGGCCTTGCGAAGCTCTGTGTACTGCGAGCGCTGCTACTCGCAGCTGAGAAGGACCGTGGAGCTAGCGGCGAATTCGGAGAGCTCTTCGCTGCACTGCGCCGCTCGCAAGCGGCTTCGTTCTTCGCCTTCTGCCGTCCGGCGAGAGCTGAACTCCAGCGGTCAGTTGCAGCTCTGCCCAACAGCGTGTTCTCAGTTCTGCGGGCAAGCACGCCCTCTTGCCTTGGCCCCGAGAGCAAAGTCCCGAGCGAGCACTCGACTCAGTGCAATGCACCCGGAAGGACGCTCTCGCTCGTCTTTCAAGGAGCGATTCCTAACAGCAGAAGCAGCAGAGGCACAAACTGCATGACGAGAAGGGACAACGTAGAACACGTCTCTGTCCTGGCACATTTTCGTGTGCGATACTTCCCTCCGGGTCTTCGGGCCTTGCGAAGCCCTGTGTACTGCGAGCGCTGCTACTCGCAGCTGAGAAGGACCGTGGAGCTAGCGGCGAATTCGGAGAGCTCTTCGCTGCACTGCGCCGCTCGCAAGCGGCTTCGTTCTTCGCCTTCTGCCGTCCGGCGAGAGCTGAACTCCAGCGGTCAGTTGCAGCTCTGCCCAACAGCGTGTTCTCAGTTCTGCGGGCAAGCACGCCCTCTTGCCTTGGCCCCGAGTGCAAAGTCCCGAGCGAGCACTCGACTCAGTGCAATGCACCCGGAAGGACGCTCTCGCTCGCCTTTCAAGGAGCGATTCCTAACAGCAGAAGCAGCAGAGGCACAAACTGCATGACGAGAAGGGACAACGTAGAACACGTCTCTGTCCTGGCACATTTTCGTGTGCGATACTTCCCTCCGGGTCTTCGGGCCTTGCGAAGCTCTGTGTACTGCGAGCGCTGCTACTCGCAGCTGAGAAGGACCGTGGAGCTAGCGGCGAATTCGGAGAGCTCTTCGCTGCACTGCGCCGCTCGCAAGCGGCTTCGTTCTTCGCCTTCTGCCGTCCGGCGAGAGCTGAACTCCAGCGGTCAGTTGCAGCTCTGCCCAACAGCGTGTTCTCAGTTCTGCGGGCAAGCACGCCCTCTTGCCTTGGCCCCGAGTGCAAAGTCCCGAGCGAGCACTCGACTCAGTGCAATGCACCCGGAAGGACGCTCTCGCTCGTCTTTCAAGGAGCGATTCCTAACAGCAGAAGCAGCAGAGGCACAAACTGCATGACGAGAAGGGACAACGTAGAACACGTCTCTGTCCTGGCACATTTTCGTGTGCGATACTTCCCTCCGGGTCTTCGGGCCTTGCGAAGCTCTGTGTACTGCGAGCGCTGCTACTCGCAGCTGAGAAGGACCGTGGAGCTAGCGGCGAATTCGGAGAGCTCTTCGCTGCACTGCGCCGCTCGCAAGCGGCTTCGTTCTTCGCCTTCTGCCGTCCGGCGAGAGCTGAACTCCAGCGGTCAGTTGCAGCTCTGCCCAACAGCGTGTTCTCAGTTCTGCGGGCAAGCACGCCCTCTTGCCTTGGCCCCGAGTGCAAAGTCCCGAGCGAGCACTCGACTCAGTGCAATGCACCCGGAAGGACGCTCTCGCTCGTCTTTCAAGGAGCGATTCCTAACAGCAGAAGCAGCAGAGGCACAAACTGCATGACGAGAAGGGACAACGTAGAACACGTCTCTGTCCTGGCGCATTTTCGTGTGCGATACTTACCTCCGGGTCTTCGGGCCTTGCGAAGCCCTGTGTACTGCGAGCGCTGCTACTCGCAGCTGAGAAGGACCGTGGAGCTAGCGGCGAATTCGGAGAGCTCTTCGCTGCACTGCGCCGCTCGCAAGCGGCTTCGTTCTTCGCCTTCTGCCGTCCGGCGAGAGCTGAACTCCAGCGGTCAGTTGCAGCTCTGCCCAACAGCGTGTTCTCAGTTCTGCGGGCAAGCACGCCCTCTTGCCTTGGCCCCGAGTGCAAAGTCCCGAGCGAGCACTCGACTCAGTGCAATGCACCCGGAAGGACGCTCTCGCTCGTCTTTCAAGGAGCGATTCCTAACAGCAGAAGCAGCAGAGGCACAAACTGCATGACGAGAAGGGACAACGTAGAACACGTCTCTGTCCTGGCGCATTTTCGTGTGCGATACTTCCCTCCGGGTCTTCGGGCCTTGCGAAGCCCTGTGTACTGCGAGCGCTGCTACTCGCAGCTGAGAAGGACCGTGGAGCTAGCGGCGAATTCGGAGAGCTCTTCGCTGCACTGCGCCGCTCGCAAGCGGCTTCGTTCTTCGCCTTCTGCCGTCCGGCGAGAGCTGAACTCCAGCGGTCAGTTGCAGCTCTGCCCAACAGCGTGTTCTCAGTTCTGCGGGCAAGCACGCCCTCTTGCCTTGGCCCCGAGAGCAAAGTCCCGAGCGAGCACTCGACTCAGTGCAATGCACCCGGAAGGACGCTCTCGCTCGCCTTTCAAGGAGCGATTCCTAACAGCAGAAGCAGCAGAGGCACAAACTGCATGACGAGAAGGGACAACGTAGAACACGTCTCTGTCCTGGCACATTTTCGTGTGCGATACTTCCCTCCGGGTCTTCGGGCCTTGCGAAGCCCTGTGTACTGCGAGCGCTGCTACTCGCAGCTGAGAAGGACCGTGGAGCTAGCGGCGAATTCGGAGAGCTCTTCGCTGCACTGCGCCGCTCGCAAGCGGCTTCGTTCTTCGCCTTTTGCCGTCCGGCGAGAGCTGAACTCCAGCGGTCAGTTGCAGCTCTGCCCAACAGCGTGTTCTCAGTTCTGCGGGCAAGCACGCCCTCTTGCCTTGGCCCCGAGTGCAAAGTCCCGAGCGAGCACTCGACTCAGTGCAATGCACCCGGAAGGACGCTCTCGCTCGTCTTTCAAGGAGCGATTCCTAACAGCAGAAGCAGCAGAGGCACAAACTGCATGACGAGAAGGGACAACGTAGAACACGTCTCTGTCCTGGCACATTTTCGTGTGCGATACTTCCCTCCGGGTCTTCGGGCCTTGCGAAGCCCTGTGTACTGCGAGCGCTGCTACTCGCAGCTGAGAAGGACCGTGGAGCTAGCGGCGAATTCGGAGAGCTCTTCGCTGCACTGCGCCGCTCGCAAGCGGCTTCGTTCTTCGCCTTCTGCCGTCCGGCGAGAGCTGAACTCCAGCGGTCAGTTGCAGCTCTGCCCAACAGCGTGTTCTCAGTTCTGCGGGCAAGCACGCCCTCTTGCCTTGGCCCCGAGTGCAAAGTCCCGAGCGAGCACTCGACTCAGTGCAATGCACCCGGAAGGACGCTCTCGCTCGCCTTTCAAGGAGCGATTCCTAACAGCAGAAGCAGCAGAGGCACAAACTGCATGACGAGAAGGGACAACGTAGAACACGTCTCTGTCCTGGCACATTTTCGTGTGCGATACTTCCCTCCGGGTCTTCGGGCCTTGCGAAGCTCTGTGTACTGCGAGCGCTGCTACTCGCAGCTGAGAAGGACCGTGGAGCTAGCGGCGAATTCGGAGAGCTCTTCGCTGCACTGCGCCGCTCGCAAGCGGCTTCGTTCTTCGCCTTCTGCCGTCCGGCGAGAGCTGAACTCCAGCGGTCAGTTGCAGCTCTGCCCAACAGCGTGTTCTCAGTTCTGCGGGCAAGCACGCCCTCTTGCCTTGGCCCCGAGTGCAAAGTCCCGAGCGAGCACTCGACTCAGTGCAATGCACCCGGAAGGACGCTCTCGCTCGTCTTTCAAGGAGCGATTCCTAACAGCAGAAGCAGCAGAGGCACAAACTGCATGACGAGAAGGGACAACGTAGAACACGTCTCTGTCCTGGCACATTTTCGTGTGCGATACTTCCCTCCGGGTCTTCGGGCCTTGCGAAGCCCTGTGTACTGCGAGCGCTGCTACTCGCAGCTGAGAAGGACCGTGGAGCTAGCGGCGAATTCGGAGAGCTCTTCGCTGCACTGCGCCGCTCGCAAGCGGCTTCGTTCTTCGCCTTCTGCC
Source organism: Sturnus vulgaris (assembly GCF_052056855.1). NCBI lineage: Eukaryota > Metazoa > Chordata > Aves > Passeriformes > Sturnidae > Sturnus > Sturnus vulgaris. The sequence continues at coordinate 59,928 of NW_028276380.1, forward strand.
GTCCGGCGAGAGCTGAACTCCAGCGGTCAGTTGCAGCTCTGCCCAACAGCGTGTTCTCAGTTCTGCGGGCAAGCACGCCCTCTTGCCTTGGCCCCGAGAGCAAAGTCCCGAGCGAGCACTCGACTCAGTGCAATGCACCCGGAAGGACGCTCTCGCTCGTCTTTCAAGGAGCGATTCCTAACAGCAGAAGCAGCAGAGGCACAAACTGCATGACGAGAAGGGACAACGTAGAACACGTCTCTGTCCTGGCACATTTTCGTGTGCGATACTTCCCTCCGGGTCTTCGGGCCTTGCGAAGCCCTGTGTACTGCGAGCGCTGCTACTCGCAGCTGAGAAGGACCGTGGAGCTAGCGGCGAATTCGGAGAGCTCTTCGCTGCACTGCGCCGCTCGCAAGCGGCTTCGTTCTTCGCCTTCTGCCGTCCGGCGAGAGCTGAACTCCAGCGGTCAGTTGCAGCTCTGCCCAACAGCGTGTTCTCAGTTCTGCGGGCAAGCACGCCCTCTTGCCTTGGCCCCGAGAGCAAAGTCCCGAGCGAGCACTCGACTCAGTGCAATGCACCCGGAAGGACGCTCTCGCTCGTCTTTCAAGGAGCGATTCCTAACAGCAGAAGCAGCAGAGGCACAAACTGCATGACGAGAAGGGACAACGTAGAACACGTCTCTGTCCTGGCACATTTTCGTGTGCGATACTTCCCTCCGGGTCTTCGGGCCTTGCGAAGCCCTGTGTACTGCGAGCGCTGCTACTCGCAGCTGAGAAGGACCGTGGAGCTAGCGGCGAATTCGGAGAGCTCTTCGCTGCACTGCGCCGCTCGCAAGCGGCTTCGTTCTTCGCCTTCTGCCGTCCGGCGAGAGCTGAACTCCAGCGGTCAGTTGCAGCTCTGCCCAACAGCGTGTTCTCAGTTCTGCGGGCAAGCACGCCCTCTTGCCTTGGCCCCGAGTGCAAAGTCCCGAGCGAGCACTCGACTCAGTGCAATGCACCCGGAAGGACGCTCTCGCTCGTCTTTCAAGGAGCGATTCCTAACAGCAGAAGCAGCAGAGGCACAAACTGCATGACGAGAAGGGACAACGTAGAACACGTCTCTGTCCTGGCACATTTTCGTGTGCGATACTTCCCTCCGGGTCTTCGGGCCTTGCGAAGCTCTGTGTACTGCGAGCGCTGCTACTCGCAGCTGAGAAGGACCGTGGAGCTAGCGGCGAATTCGGAGAGCTCTTCGCTGCACTGCGCCGCTCGCAAGCGGCTTCGTTCTTCGCCTTCTGCCGTCCGGCGAGAGCTGAACTCCAGCGGTCAGTTGCAGCTCTGCCCAACAGCGTGTTCTCAGTTCTGCGGGCAAGCACGCCCTCTTGCCTTGGCCCCGAGTGCAAAGTCCCGAGCGAGCACTCGACTCAGTGCAATGCACCCGGAAGGACGCTCTCGCTCGTCTTTCAAGGAGCGATTCCTAACAGCAGAAGCAGCAGAGGCACAAACTGCATGACGAGAAGGGACAACGTAGAACACGTCTCTGTCCTGGCACATTTTCGTGTGCGATACTTCCCTCCGGGTCTTCGGGCCTTGCGAAGCCCTGTGTACTGCGAGCGCTGCTACTCGCAGCTGAGAAGGACCGTGGAGCTAGCGGCGAATTCGGAGAGCTCTTCGCTGCACTGCGCCGCTCGCAAGCGGCTTCGTTCTTCGCCTTCTGCCGTCCGGCGAGAGCTGAACTCCAGCGGTCAGTTGCAGCTCTGCCCAACAGCGTGTTCTCAGTTCTGCGGGCAAGCACGCCCTCTTGCCTTGGCCCCGAGTGCAAAGTCCCGAGCGAGCACTCGACTCAGTGCAATGCACCCGGAAGGACGCTCTCGCTCGTCTTTCAAGGAGCGATTCCTAACAGCAGAAGCAGCAGAGGCACAAACTGCATGACGAGAAGGGACAACGTAGAACACGTCTCTGTCCTGGCACATTTTCGTGTGCGATACTTCCCTCCGGGTCTTCGGGCCTTGCGAAGCCCTGTGTACTGCGAGCGCTGCTACTCGCAGCTGAGAAGGACCGTGGAGCTAGCGGCGAATTCGGAGAGCTCTTCGCTGCACTGCGCCGCTCGCAAGCGGCTTCGTTCTTCGCCTTCTGCCGTCCGGCGAGAGCTGAACTCCAGCGGTCAGTTGCAGCTCTGCCCAACAGCGTGTTCTCAGTTCTGCGGGCAAGCACGCCCTCTTGCCTTGGCCCCGAGAGCAAAGTCCCGAGCGAGCACTCGACTCAGTGCAATGCACCCGGAAGGACGCTCTCGCTCGTCTTTCAAGGAGCGATTCCTAACAGCAGAAGCAGCAGAGGCACAAACTGCATGACGAGAAGGGACAACGTAGAACACGTCTCTGTCCTGGCGCATTTTCGTGTGCGATACTTCCCTCCGGGTCTTCGGGCCTTGCGAAGCCCTGTGTACTGCGAGCGCTGCTACTCGCAGCTGAGAAGGACCGTGGAGCTAGCGGCGAATTCGGAGAGCTCTTCGCTGCACTGCGCCGCTCGCAAGCGGCTTCGTTCTTCGCCTTCTGCCGTCCGGCGAGAGCTGAACTCCAGCGGTCAGTTGCAGCTCTGCCCAACAGCGTGTTCTCAGTTCTGCGGGCAAGCACGCCCTCTTGCCTTGGCCCCGAGTGCAAAGTCCCGAGCGAGCACTCGACTCAGTGCAATGCACCCGGAAGGACGCTCTCGCTCGCCTTTCAAGGAGCGATTCCTAACAGCAGAAGCAGCAGAGGCACAAACTGCATGACGAGAAGGGACAACGTAGAACACGTCTCTGTCCTGGCGCATTTTCGTGTGCGATACTTCCCTCCGGGTCTTCGGGCCTTGCGAAGCCCTGTGTACTGCGAGCGCTGCTACTCGCAGCTGAGACGGACCGTGGAGCTAGCGGCGAATTCGGAGAGCTCTTCGCTGCACTGCGCCGCTCGCAAGCGGCTTCGTTCTTCGCCTTCTGCCGTCCGGCGAGAGCTGAACTCCAGCGGTCAGTTGCAGCTCTGCCCAACAGCGTGTTCTCAGTTCTGCGGGCAAGCACGCCCTCTTGCCTTGGCCCCGAGAGCAAAGTCCCGAGCGAGCACTCGACTCAGTGCAATGCACCCGGAAGGACGCTCTCGCTCGCCTTTCAAGGAGCGATTCCTAACAGCAGAAGCAGCAGAGGCACAAACTGCATGACGAGAAGGGACAACGTAGAACACGTCTCTGTCCTGGCACATTTTCGTGTGCGATACTTCCCTCCGGGTCTTCGGGCCTTGCGAAGCCCTGTGTACTGCGAGCGCTGCTACTCGCAGCTGAGAAGGACCGTGGAGCTAGCGGCGAATTCGGAGAGCTCTTCGCTGCACTGCGCCGCTCGCAAGCGGCTTCGTTCTTCGCCTTCTGCCGTCCGGCGAGAGCTGAACTCCAGCGGTCAGTAGCAGCTCTGCCCAACAGCGTGTTCTCAGTTCTGCGGGCAAGCACGCCCTCTTGCCTTGGCCCCGAGAGCAAAGCCCCGAGCGAGCACTCGACTCAGTGCAATGCACCCGGAAGGACGCTCTCGCTCGTCTTTCAAGGAGCGATTCCTAACAGCAGAAGCAGCAGAGGCACAAACTGCATGACGAGAAGGGACAACGTAGAACACGTCTCTGTCCTGGCACATTTTCGTGTGCGATACTTCCCTCCGGGTCTTCGGGCCTTGCGAAGCCCTGTGTACTGCGAGCGCTGCTACTCGCAGCTGAGAAGGACCGTGGAGCTAGCGGCGAATTCGGAGAGCTCTTCGCTGCACTGCGCCGCTCGCAAGCGGCTTCGTTCTTCGCCTTCTGCCGTCCGGCGAGAGCTGAACTCCAGCGGTCAGTTGCAGCTCTGCCCAGCAGCGTGTTCTCAGTTCTGCGGGCAAGCACGCCCTCTTGCCTTGGCCCCGAGAGCAAAGCCCCGAGCGAGCACTCGACTCAGTGCAATGCACCCGGAAGGACGCTGTCGCTCGCCTTTCAAGGAGCGATTCCTAACAGCAGAAGCAGCAGAGGCACAAACTGCATGACGAGAAGGGACAACGTAGAACACGTCTCTGTCCTGGCACATTTCCGTGTGCCATACTTCCCTCCGGGTCTTCGGGCCTTGCGAAGCCCTGTGTACTGCGAGCGCTGCTACTCGCAGCTGAGAAGGACCGTGGAGCTAGCGGCGAATTCGGAGAGCTCTTCGCTGCACTGCGCCGCTCGCAAGCGGCTTCGTTCTTCGCCTTCTGCCGTCCGGCGAGAGCTGAACTCCAGCGGTCAGTTGCAGCTCTGCCCAACAGCGTGTTCTCAGTTCTGCGGGCAAGCACGCCCTCTTGCCTTGGCCCCGAGTGCAAAGTCCCGAGCGAGCACTCGACTCAGTGCAATGCACCCGGAAGGACGCTCTCGCTCGTCTTTCAAGGAGCGATTCCTAACAGCAGAAGCAGCAGAGGCACAAACTGCATGACGAGAAGGGACAACGTAGAACACGTCTCTGTCCTGGCACATTTTCGTGTGCGATACTTCCCTCCGGGTCTTCGGGCCTTGCGAAGCCCTGTGTACTGCGAGCGCTGCTACTCGCAGCTGAGAAGGACCGTGGAGCTAGCGGCGAATTCGGAGAGCTCTTCGCTGCACTGCGCCGCTCGCAAGCGGCTTCGTTCTTCGCCTTCTGCCGTCCGGCGAGAGCTGAACTCCAGCGGTCAGTTGCAGCTCTGCCCAACAGCGTGTTCTCAGTTCTGCGGGCAAGCACGCCCTCTTGCCTTGGCCCCGAGAGCAAAGTCCCGAGCGAGCACTCGACTCAGTGCAATGCACCCGGAAGGACGCTCTCGCTCGTCTTTCAAGGAGCGATTCCTAACAGCAGAAGCAGCAGAGGCACAAACTGCATGACGAGAAGGGACAACGTAGAACACGTCTCTGTCCTGGCACATTTTCGTGTGCGATACTTCCCTCCGGGTCTTCGGGCCTTGCGAAGCCCTGTGTACTGCGAGCGCTGCTACTCGCAGCTGAGAAGGACCGTGGAGCTAGCGGCGAATTCGGAGAGCTCTTCGCTGCACTGCGCCGCTCGCAAGCGGCTTCGTTCTTCGCCTTCTGCCGTCCGGCGAGAGCTGAACTCCAGCGGTCAGTTGCAGCTCTGCCCAACAGCGTGTTCTCAGTTCTGCGGGCAAGCACGCCCTCTTGCCTTGGCCCCGAGAGCAAAGTCCCGAGCGAGCACTCGACTCAGTGCAATGCACCCGGAAGGACGCTCTCGCTCGCCTTTCAAGGAGCGATTCCTAACAGCAGAAGCAGCAGAGGCACAAACTGCATGACGAGAAGGGACAACGTAGAACACGTCTCTGTCCTGGCACATTTTCGTGTGCGATACTTCCCTCCGGGTCTTCGGGCCTTGCGAAGCCCTGTGTACTGCGAGCGCTGCTACTCGCAGCTGAGAAGGACCGTGGAGCTAGCGGCGAATTCGGAGAGCTCTTCGCTGCACTGCGCCGCTCGCAAGCGGCTTCGTTCTTCGCCTTCTGCCGTCCGGCGAGAGCTGAACTCCAGCGGTCAGTTGCAGCTCTGCCCAACAGCGTGTTCTCAGTTCTGCGGGCAAGCACGCCCTCTTGCCTTGGCCCCGAGAGCAAAGTCCCGAGCGAGCACTCGACTCAGTGCAATGCACCCGGAAGGACGCTCTCGCTCGTCTTTCAAGGAGCGATTCCTAACAGCAGAAGCAGCAGAGGCACAAACTGCATGACGAGAAGGGACAACGTAGAACACGTCTCTGTCCTGGCACATTTTCGTGTGCGATACTTCCCTCCGGGTCTTCGGGCCTTGCGAAGCTCTGTGTACTGCGAGCGCTGCTACTCGCAGCTGAGAAGGACCGTGGAGCTAGCGGCGAATTCGGAGAGCTCTTCGCTGCACTGCGCCGCTCGCAAGCGGCTTCGTTCTTCGCCTTCTGCCGTCCGGCGAGAGCTGAACTCCAGCGGTCAGTTGCAGCTCTGCCCAACAGCGTGTTCTCAGTTCTGCGGGCAAGCACGCCCTCTTGCCTTGGCCCCGAGAGCAAAGTCCCGAGCGAGCACTCGACTCAGTGCAATGCACCCGGAAGGACGCTCTCGCTCGTCTTTCAAGGAGCGATTCCTAACAGCAGAAGCAGCAGAGGCACAAACTGCATGACGAGAAAGGACAACGTAGAACACGTCTCTGTCCTGGCACATTTCCGTGTGCCATACTTCCCTCCGGGTCTTCGGGCCTTGCGAAGCTCTGTGTACTGCGAGCGCTGCTACTCGCAGCTGAGAAGGACCGTGGAGCTAGCGGCGAATTCGGAGAGCTCTTCGCTGCACTGCGCCGCTCGCAAGCGGCTTCGTTCTTCGCCTTCTGCCGTCCGGCGAGAGCTGAACTCCAGCGGTCAGTTGCAGCTCTGCCCAACAGCGTGTTCTCAGTTCTGCGGGCAAGCACGCCCTCTTGCCTTGGCCCCGAGAGCAAAGCCCCGAGCGAGCACTCGACTCAGTGCAATGCACCCGGAAGGACGCTCTCGCTCGCCTTTCAAGGAGCGATTCCTAACAGCAGAAGCAGCAGAGGCACAAACTGCATGACGAGAAGGGACAACGTAGAACACGTCTCTGTCCTGGCACATTTCCGTGTGCGATACTTCCCTCCGGGTCTTCGGGCCTTGCGAAGCCCTGTGTACTGCGAGCGCTGCTACTCGCAGCTGAGAAGGACCGTGGAGCTAGCGGCGAATTCGGAGAGCTCTTCGCTGCACTGCGCCGCTCGCAAGCGGCTTCGTTCTTCGCCTTCTGCCGTCCGGCGAGAGCTGAACTCCAGCGGTCAGTTGCAGCTCTGCCCAACAGCGTGTTCTCAGTTCTGCGGGCAAGCACGCCCTCTTGCCTTGGCCCCGAGTGCAAAGTCCCGAGCGAGCACTCGACTCAGTGCAATGCACCCGGAAGGACGCTCTCGCTCGCCTTTCAAGGAGCGATTCCTAACAGCAGAAGCAGCAGAGGCACAAACTGCATGACGAGAAGGGACAACGTAGAACACGTCTCTGTCCTGGCACATTTTCGTGTGCGATACTTCCCTCCGGGTCTTCGGGCCTTGCGAAGCCCTGTGTACTGCGAGCGCTGCTACTCGCAGCTGAGAAGGACCGTGGAGCTAGCGGCGAATTCGGAGAGCTCTTCGCTGCACTGCGCCGCTCGCAAGCGGCTTCGTTCTTCGCCTTCTGCCGTCCGGCGAGAGCTGAACTCCAGCGGTCAGTTGCAGCTCTGCCCAACAGCGTGTTCTCAGTTCTGCGGGCAAGCACGCCCTCTTGCCTTGGCCCCGAGAGCAAAGTCCCGAGCGAGCACTCGACTCAGTGCAATGCACCCGGAAGGACGCTCTCGCTCGTCTTTCAAGGAGCGATTCCTAACAGCAGAAGCAGCAGAGGCACAAACTGCATGACGAGAAGGGACAACGTAGAACACGTCTCTGTCCTGGCACATTTTCGTGTGCGATACTTCCCTCCGGGTCTTCGGGCCTTGCGAAGCCCTGTGTACTGCGAGCGCTGCTACTCGCAGCTGAGAAGGACCGTGGAGCTAGCGGCGAATTCGGAGAGCTCTTCGCTGCACTGCGCCGCTCGCAAGCGGCTTCGTTCTTCGCCTTCTGCCGTCCGGCGAGAGCTGAACTCCAGCGGTCAGTTGCAGCTCTGCCCAACAGCGTGTTCTCAGTTCTGCGGGCAAGCACGCCCTCTTGCCTTGGCCCCGAGAGCAAAGTCCCGAGCGAGCACTCGACTCAGTGCAATGCACCCGGAAGGACGCTCTCGCTCGCCTTTCAAGGAGCGATTCCTAACAGCAGAAGCAGCAGAGGCACAAACTGCATGACGAGAAGGGACAACGTAGAACACGTCTCTGTCCTGGCACATTTTCGTGTGCGATACTTCCCTCCGGGTCTTCGGGCCTTGCGAAGCCCTGTGTACTGCGAGCGCTGCTACTCGCAGCTGAGAAGGACCGTGGAGCTAGCGGCGAATTCGGAGAGCTCTTCGCTGCACTGCGCCGCTCGCAAGCGGCTTCGTTCTTCGCCTTCTGCCGTCCGGCGAGAGCTGAACTCCAGCGGTCAGTTGCAGCTCTGCCCAACAGCGTGTTCTCAGTTCTGCGGGCAAGCACGCCCTCTTGCCTTGGCCCCGAGAGCAAAGTCCCGAGCGAGCACTCGACTCAGTGCAATGCACCCGGAAGGACGCTGTCGCTCGCCTTTCAAGGAGCGATTCCTAACAGCAGAAGCAGCAGAGGCACAAACTGCATGACGAGAAGGGACAACGTAGAACACGTCTCTGTCCTGGCACATTTTCGTGTGCGATACTTCCCTCCGGGTCTTCGGGCCTTGCGAAGCCCTGTGTACTGCGAGCGCTGCTACTCGCAGCTGAGAAGGACCGTGGAGCTAGCGGCGAATTCGGAGAGCTCTTCGCTGCACTGCGCCGCTCGCAAGCGGCTTCGTTCTTCGCCTTTTGCCGTCCGGCGAGAGCTGAACTCCAGCGGTCAGTTGCAGCTCTGCCCAACAGCGTGTTCTCAGTTCTGCGGGCAAGCACGCCCTCTTGCCTTGGCCCCGAGTGCAAAGTCCCGAGCGAGCACTCGACTCAGTGCAATGCACCCGGAAGGACGCTCTCGCTCGTCTTTCAAGGAGCGATTCCTAACAGCAGAAGCAGCAGAGGCACAAACTGCATGACGAGAAGGGACAACGTAGAACACGTCTCTGTCCTGGCACATTTTCGTGTGCGATACTTCCCTCCGGGTCTTCGGGCCTTGCGAAGCCCTGTGTACTGCGAGCGCTGCTACTCGCAGCTGAGAAGGACCGTGGAGCTAGCGGCGAATTCGGAGAGCTCTTCGCTGCACTGCGCCGCTCGCAAGCGGCTTCGTTCTTCGCCTTCTGCCGTCCGGCGAGAGCTGAACTCCAGCGGTCAGTTGCAGCTCTGCCCAACAGCGTGTTCTCAGTTCTGCGGGCAAGCACGCCCTCTTGCCTTGGCCCCGAGAGCAAAGTCCCGAGCGAGCACTCGACTCAGTGCAATGCACCCGGAAGGACGCTCTCGCTCGTCTTTCAAGGAGCGATTACCTACAGCAAAAGCAGCAGAGGCACAAACTGCATGACGAGAAGGGACAACGTAGAACACGTCTCTGTCCTGGCACATTTTCGTGTGCGATACTTCCCTCCGGGTCTTCGGGCCTTGCGAAGCTCTGTGTACTGCGAGCGCTGCTACTCGCAGCTGAGAAGGACCGTGGAGCTAGCGGCGAATTCGGAGAGCTCTTCGCTGCACTGCGCCGCTCGCAAGCGGCTTCGTTCTTCGCCTTCTGCCGTCCGGCGAGAGCTGAACTCCAGCGGTCAGTTGCAGCTCTGCCCAACAGCGTGTTCTCAGTTCTGCGGGCAAGCACGCCCTCTTGCCTTGGCCCCGAGAGCAAAGTCCCGAGCGAGCACTCGACTCAGTGCAATGCACCCGGAAGGACGCTCTCGCTCGTCTTTCAAGGAGCGATTCCTAACAGCAGAAGCAGCAGAGGCACAAACTGCATGACGAGAAGGGACAACGTAGAACACGTCTCTGTCCTGGCACATTTCCGTGTGCCATACTTCCCTCCGGGTCTTCGGGCCTTGCGAAGCTCTGTGTACTGCGAGCGCTGCTACTCGCAGCTGAGAAGGACCGTGGAGCTAGCGGCGAATTCGGAGAGCTCTTCGCTGCACTGCGCCGCTCGCAAGCGGCTTCGTTCTTCGCCTTCTGCCGTCCGGCGAGAGCTGAACTCCAGCGGTCAGTTGCAGCTCTGCCCAACAGCGTGTTCTCAGTTCTGCGGGCAAGCACGCCCTCTTGCCTTGGCCCCGAGAGCAAAGTCCCGAGCGAGCACTCGACTCAGTGCAATGCACCCGGAAGGACGCTCTCGCTCGTCTTTCAAGGAGCGATTCCTAACAGCAGAAGCAGCAGAGGCACAAACTGCATGACGAGAAGGGACAACGTAGAACACGTCTCTGTCCTGGCACATTTCCGTGTGCCATACTTCCCTCCGGGTCTTCGGGCCTTGCGAAGCTCTGTGTACTGCGAGCGCTGCTACTCGCAGCTGAGAAGGACCGTGGAGCTAGCGGCGAATTCGGAGAGCTCTTCGCTGCACTGCGCCGCTCGCAAGCGGCTTCGTTCTTCGCCTTCTGCCGTCCGGCGAGAGCTGAACTCCAGCGGTCAGTTGCAGCTCTGCCCAACAGCGTGTTCTCAGTTCTGCGGGCAAGCACGCCCTCTTGCCTTGGCCCCGAGAGCAAAGTCCCGAGCGAGCACTCGACTCAGTGCAATGCACCCGGAAGGACGCTCTCGCTCGTCTTTCAAGGAGCGATTCCTAACAGCAGAAGCAGCAGAGGCACAAACTGCATGACGAGAAAGGACAACGTAGAACACGTCTCTGTCCTGGCACATTTCCGTGTGCCATACTTCCCTCCGGGTCTTCGGGCCTTGCGAAGCTCTGTGTACTGCGAGCGCTGCTACTCGCAGCTGAGAAGGACCGTGGAGCTAGCGGCGAATTCGGAGAGCTCTTCGCTGCACTGCGCCGCTCGCAAGCGGCTTCGTTCTTCGCCTTCTGCCGTCCGGCGAGAGCTGAACTCCAGCGGTCAGTTGCAGCTCTGCCCAACAGCGTGTTCTCAGTTCTGCGGGCAAGCACGCCCTCTTGCCTTGGCCCCGAGAGCAAAGTCCCGAGCGAGCACTCGACTCAGTGCAATGCACCCGGAAGGACGCTCTCGCTCGTCTTTCAAGGAGCGATTCCTAACAGCAGAAGCAGCAGAGGCACAAACTGCATGACGAGAAGGGACAACGTAGAACACGTCTCTGTCCTGGCACATTTCCGTGTGCCATACTTCCCTCCGGGTCTTCGGGCCTTGCGAAGCTCTGTGTACTGCGAGCGCTGCTACTCGCAGCTGAGAAGGACCGTGGAGCTAGCGGCGAATTCGGAGAGCTCTTCGCTGCACTGCGCCGCTCGCAAGCGGCTTCGTTCTTCGCCTTCTGCCGTCCGGCGAGAGCTGAACTCCAGCGGTCAGTTGCAGCTCTGCCCAACAGCGTGTTCTCAGTTCTGCGGGCAAGCACGCCCTCTTGCCTTGGCCCCGAGAGCAAAGTCCCGAGCGAGCACTCGACTCAGTGCAATGCACCCGGAAGGACGCTCTCGCTCGTCTTTCAAGGAGCGATTCCTAACAGCAGAAGCAGCAGAGGCACAAACTGCATGACGAGAAGGGACAACGTAGAACACGTCTCTGTCCTGGCACATTTCCGTGTGCCATACTTCCCTCCGGGTCTTCGGGCCTTGCGAAGCTCTGTGTACTGCGAGCGCTGCTACTCGCAGCTGAGAAGGACCGTGGAGCTAGCGGCGAATTCGGAGAGCTCTTCGCTGCACTGCGCCGCTCGCAAGCGGCTTCGTTCTTCGCCTTCTGCCGTCCGGCGAGAGCTGAACTCCAGCGGTCAGTTGCAGCTCTGCCCAACAGCGTGTTCTCAGTTCTGCGGGCAAGCACGCCCTCTTGCCTTGGCCCCGAGAGCAAAGCCCCGAGCGAGCACTCGACTCAGTGCAATGCACCCGGAAGGACGCTCTCGCTCGCCTTTCAAGGAGCGATTCCTAACAGCAGAAGCAGCAGAGGCACAAACTGCATGACGAGAAAGGACAACGTAGAACACGTCTCTGTCCTGGCGCATTTTCGTGTGCGATACTTCCCTCCGGGTCTTCGGGCCTTGCGAAGCTCTGTGTACTGCGAGCGCTGCTACTCGCAGCTGAGAAGGACCGTGGAGCTAGCGGCGAATTCGGAGAGCTCTTCGCTGCACTGCGCCGCTCGCAAGCGGCTTCGTTCTTCGCCTTCTGCCGTCCGGCGAGAGCTGAACTCCAGCGGTCAGTTGCAGCTCTGCCCAACAGCGTGTTCTCAGTTCTGCGGGCAAGCACGCCCTCTTGCCTTGGCCCCGAGAGCAAAGTCCCGAGCGAGCACTCGACTCAGTGCAATGCACCCGGAAGGACGCTCTCGCTCGTCTTTCAAGGAGCGATTCCTAACAGCAGAAGCAGCAGAGGCACAAACTGCATGACGAGAAGGGACAACGTAGAACACGTCTCTGTCCTGGCACATTTCCGTGTGCCATACTTCCCTCCGGGTCTTCGGGCCTTGCGAAGCCCTGTGTACTGCGAGCGCTGCTACTCGCAGCTGAGAAGGACCGTGGAGCTAGCGGCGAATTCGGAGAGCTCTTCGCTGCACTGCGCCGCTCGCAAGCGGCTTCGTTCTTCGCCTTCTGCCGTCCGGCGAGAGCTGAACTCCAGCGGTCAGTTGCAGCTCTGCCCAACAGCGTGTTCTCAGTTCTGCGGGCAAGCACGCCCTCTTGCCTTGGCCCCGAGAGCAAAGCCCCGAGCGAGCACTCGACTCAGTGCAATGCACCCGGAAGGACGCTCTCGCTCGCCTTTCAAGGAGCGATTCCTAACAGCAGAAGCAGCAGAGGCACAAACTGCATGACGAGAAGGGACAACGTAGAACACGTCTCTGTCCTGGCACATTTTCGTGTGCGATACTTCCCTCCGGGTCTTCGGGCCTTGCGAAGCCCTGTGTACTGCGAGCGCTGCTACTCGCAGCTGAGAAGGACCTTGGAGCTAGCGGCGAATTCGGAGAGCTCTTCGCTGCACTGCGCCGCACGCAAGCGGCTTCGTTCTTCGCCTTTTGCCGTCCGGCGAGAGCTGAACTCCAGCGGTCAGTTGCAGCTCTGCCCAACAGCGTGTTCTCAGTTCTGCGGGCAAGCACGCCCTCTTGCCTTGGCCCCGAGTGCAAAGACCCGAGCGAGCACTCGACTCAGTGCAATGCACCCGGAAGGACGCTCTCGCTCGCCTTTCAAGGAGCGATTATCTACAGCAGAAGCAGCAGAGGCACAAACTGCATGACGAGAAGGGACACCGTAGAACACGTCTCTGTCCTGGCACATTTTCGTGTGCGATACTTCCCTCCGGGTCTTCGGGCCTTGCGAAGCTCTGTGTACTGCGAGCGCTGCTACTCGCAGCTGAGAAGGACCGTGGAGCTAGCGGCGAATTCGGAGAGCTCTTCGCTGCACTGCGCCGCTCGCAAGCGGCTTCGTTCTTCGCCTTCTGCCGTCCGGCGAGAGCTGAACTCCAGCGGTCAGTTGCAGCTCTGCCCAACAGCGTGTTCTCAGTTCTGCGGGCAAGCACGCCCTCTTGCCTTGGCCCCGAGAGCAAAGTCCCGAGCGAGCACTCGACTCAGTGCAATGCACCCGGAAGGACGCTCTCGCTCGTCTTTCAAGGAGCGATTCCTAACAGCAGAAGCAGCAGAGGCACAAACTGCATGACGAGAAGGGACAACGTAGAACACGTCTCTGTCCTGGCGCATTTTCGTGTGCGATACTTCCCTCCGGGTCTTCGGGCCTTGCGAAGCTCTGTGTACTGCGAGCGCTGCTACTCGCAGCTGAGAAGGACCGTGGAGCTAGCGGCGAATTCGGAGAGCTCTTCGCTGCACTGCGCCGCTCGCAAGCGGCTTCGTTCTTCGCCTTCTGCCGTCCGGCGAGAGCTGAACTCCAGCGGTCAGTTGCAGCTCTGCCCATCAGCGTGTTCTCAGTTCTGCGGGCAAGCACGCCCTCTTGCCTTGGCCCCGAGTGCAAAGTCCCGAGCGAGCACTCGACTCAGTGCAATGCACCCGGAAGGACGCTCTCGCTCGTCTTTCAAGGAGCGATTACCTACAGCAGAAGCAGCAGAGGCACAAACTGCATGACGAGAAGGGACAACGTAGAACACGTCTCTGTCCTGGCGCATTTTCGTGTGCGATACTTCCCTCCGGGTCTTCGGGCCTTGCGAAGCTCTGTGTACTGCGAGCCCTGCTACTCGCAGCTGAGAAGGTCCGTGGAGCTAGCGGCGAATTCGGAGAGCTCTTCGCTGCACTGCGCCGCTCGCAAGCGGCTTCGTTCTTCGCCTTCTGCCGTCCGGCGAGAGCTGAACTCCAGCGGTCAGTTGCAGCTCTGCCCAACAGCGTGTTCTCAGTTCTGCGGGCAAGCACGCCCTCTTGCCTTGGCCCCGAGAGCAAAGTCCCGAGCGAGCACTCGACTCAGTGCAATGCACCCGGAAGGACGCTCTCGCTCGTCTTTCAAGGAGCGATTACCTACAGCAGAAGCAGCAGAGGCACAAACTGCATGACGAGAAGGGACAACGTAGAACACGTCTCTGTCCTGGCGCATTTTCGTGTGCGATACTTCCCTCCGGCTCTTCGGGCCTTGCGAAGCTCTGTGTACTGCGAGCGCTGCTACACGCAGCTGAGAAGGACCGTGGAGCTAGCGGCGAATTCGGAGAGCTCTTCGCTGCACTGCGCCGCTCGCAAGCGGCTTCGTTCTTCGCCTTCTGCCGTCCGGCGAGAGCTGAACTCCAGCGGTCAGTTGCAGCTCTGCCCAACAGCGTGTTCTCAGTTCTGCGGGCAAGCACGCCCTCTTGCCTTGGCCCCGAGTGCAAAGTCCCGAGCGAGCACTCGACTCAGTGCAATGCACCCGGAAGGACGCTCTCGCTCGTCTTTCAAGGAGCGATTACCTACAGCAGAAGCAGCAGAGGCACAAACTGCATGACGAGAAGGGACAACGTAGAACACGTCTCTGTCCTGGCGCATTTTCGTGTGCGATACTTCCCTCCGGGTCTTCGGGCCTTGCGAAGCTCTGTGTACTGCGAGCGCTGCTACTCGCAGCTGAGAAGGACCGTGGAGCTAGCGGCGAATTCGGAGAGCTCTTCGCTGCACTGCGCTGCTCGCAAGCGGCTTCGTTCTTCGCCTTCTGCCGTCCGGCGAGAGCTGAACTCCAGCGGTCAGTTGCAGCTCTGCCCAACAGCGTGTTCTCAGTTCTGCGGGCAAGCACGCCCTCTTGCCTTGGCCCCGAGTGCAAAGCCCCGAGCGAGCACTCGACTCAGTGCAATGCACCCGGAAGGACGCTCTCGCTCGTCTTTCAAGGAGCGATTACCTACAGCAGAAGCAGCAGAGGCACAAACTGCATGACGAGAAGGGACAACGTAGAACACGTCTCTGTCCTGGCGCATTTTCGTGTGCGATACTTCCCTCCGGGTCTTCGGGCCTTGCGAAGCTCTGTGTACTGCGAGCGCTGCTACTCGCAGCTGAGAAGGACCGTGGAGCTAGCGGCGAATTCGGAGAGCTCTTCGCTGCACTGCGCCGCTCGCAAGCGGCTTCGTTCTTCGCCTTCTGCCGTCCGGCGAGAGCTGAACTCCAGCGGTCAGTTGCAGCTCTGCCCAACAGCGTGTTCTCAGTTCTGCGGGCAAGCACGCCCTCTTGCCTTGGCCCCGAGAGCAAAGCCCCGAGCGAGCACTCGACTCAGTGCAATGCACCCGGAAGGACGCTCTCGCTCGTCTTTCAAGGAGCGATTCCTAACAGCAGAAGCAGCAGAGGCACAAACTGCATGACGAGAAGGGACAACGTAGAACACGTCTCTGTCCTGGCGCATTTTCGTGTGCGATACTTCCCTCCGGGTCTTCGGGCCTTGCGAAGCTCTGTGTACTGCGAGCGCTGCTACTCGCAGCTGGGAAGGACCGTGGAGCTAGCGGCGAATTCGGAGAGCTCTTCGCTGCACTGCGCCGCTCGCAAGCGGCTTCGTTCTTCGCCTTCTGCCGTCCGGCGAGAGCTGAACTCCAGCGGTCAGTTGCAGCTCTGCCCAACAGCGTGTTCTCAGTTCTGCGGGCAAGCACGCCCTCTTGCCTTGGCCCCGAGTGCAAAGTCCCGAGCGAGCACTCGACTCAGTGCAATGCACCCGGAAGGACGCTCTCGCTCGTCTTTCAAGGAGCGATTACCTACAGCAGAAGCAGCAGAGGCACAAACTGCATGACGAGAAGGGACAACGTAGAACACGTCTCTGTCCTGGCGCATTTTCGTGTGCGATACTTCCCTCCGGGTCTTCGGGCCTTGCGACGCTCTGCGTACTGCGAGCCCTGCTACTCGCAGCTGAGAAGGACCGTGGAGCTAGCGGCGAATTCGGAGAGCTCTTCGCTGCACTGCGCCGCTCGCAAGCGGCTTCGTTCTTCGCCTTCTGCCGTCCGGCGAGAGCTGAACTCCAGCGGTCAGTTGCAGCTCTGCCCAACAGCGTGTTCTCAGTTCTGCGGGCAAGCACGCCCTCTTGCCTTGGCCCCGAGTGCAAAGTCCCGAGCGAGCACTCGACTCAGTGCAATGCACCCGGAAGGACGCTCTCGCTCGCCTTTCAAGGAGCGATTACCTACAGCAGAAGCAGCAGAGGCACAAACTGCATGACGAGAAGGGACAACGTAGAACACGTCTCTGTCCTGGCGCATTTTCGTGTGCGATACTTCCCTCCGGGTCTTCGGGCCTTGCGAAGCTCTGTGTACTGCGAGCGCTGCTACTCGCAGCTGAGAAGGACCGTGGAGCTAGCGGCGAATTCGGAGAGCTCTTCGCTGCACTGCGCCGCTCGCAAGCGGCTTCGTTCTTCGCCTTCTGCCGTCCGGCGAGAGCTGAACTCCAGCGGTCAGTTGCAGCTCTGCCCAACAGCGTGTTCTCAGTTCTGCGGGCAAGCACGCCCTCTTGCCTTGGCCCCGAGTGCAAAGTCCCGAGCGAGCACTCGACTCAGTGCAATGCACCCGGAAGGACGCTCTCGCTCGCCTTTCAAGGAGCGATTACCTACAGCAGAAGCAGCAGAGGCACAAACTGCATGACGAGAAGGGACAACGTAGAACACGTCTCTGTCCTGGCGCATTTTCGTGTGCGATACTTCCCTCCGGGTCTTCGGGCCTTGCGAAGCTCTGTGTACTGCGAGCGCTGCTACACGCAGCTGAGAAGGACCGTGGAGCTAGCGGCGAATTCGGAGAGCTCTTCGCTGCACTGCGCCGCTCGCAAGCGGCTTCGTTCTTCGCCTTCTGCCGTCCGGCGAGAGCTGAACTCCAGCGGTCAGTTGCAGCTCTGCCCAACAGCGTGTTCTCAGTTCTGCGGGCAAGCACGCCCTCTTGCCTTGGCCCCGAGTGCAAAGTCCCGAGCGAGCACTCGACTCAGTGCAATGCACCCGGAAGGACGCTCTCGCTCGCCTTTCAAGGAGCGATTCCTAACAGCAGAAGCAGCAGAGGCACAAACTGCATGACGAGAAGGGACAACGTAGAACACGTCTCTGTCCTGGCGCATTTTCGTGTGCGATACTTCCCTCCGGGTCTTCGGGCCTTGCGAAGCTCTGTGTACTGCGAGCGCTGCTACTCGCAGCTGAGAAGGACCGTGGAGCTAGCGGCGAATTCGGAGAGCTCTTCGCTGCACTGCGCCGCTCGCAAGCGGCTTCGTTCTTCGCCTTCTGCCGTCCGGCGAGAGCTGAACTCCAGCGGTCAGTTGCAGCTCTGCCCAACAGCGTGTTCTCAGTTCTGCGGGCAAGCACGCCCTCTTGCCTTGGCCCCGAGTGCAAAGTCCCGAGCGAGCACTCGACTCAGTGCAATGCACCCGGAAGGACGCTCTCGCTCGCCTTTCAAGGAGCGATTCCTAACAGCAGAAGCAGCAGAGGCACAAACTGCATGACGAGAAGGGACAACGTAGAACACGTCTCTGTCCTGGCGCATTTTCGTGTGCGATACTTCCCTCCGGGTCTTCGGGCCTTGCGAAGCTCTGTGTACTGCGAGCGCTGCTACTCGCAGCTGAGAAGGACCGTGGAGCTAGCGGCGAATTCGGAGAGCTCTTCGCTGCACTGCGCCGCTCGCAAGCGGCTTCGTTCTTCGCCTTCTGCCGTCCGGCGAGAGCTGAACTCCAGCGGTCAGTTGCAGCTCTGCCCAACAGCGTGTTCTCAGTTCTGCGGGCAAGCACGCCCTCTTGCCTTGGCCCCGAGAGCAAAGTCCCGAGCGAGCACTCGACTCAGTGCAATGCACCCGGAAGGACGCTCTCGCTCGTCTTTCAAGGAGCGATTACCTACAGCAGAAGCAGCAGAGGCACAAACTGCATGACGAGAAGGGACAACGTAGAACACGTCTCTGTCCTGGCGCATTTTCGTGTGCGATACTTCCCTCCGGGTCTTCGGGCCTTGCGAAGCTCTGTGTACTGCGAGCGCTGCTACTCGCAGCTGAGAAGGACCGTGGAGCTAGCGGCGAATTCGGAGAGCTCTTCGCTGCACTGCGCCGCTCGCAAGCGGCTTCGTTCTTCGCCTTCTGCCGTCCGGCGAGAGCTGAACTCCAGCGGTCAGTTGCAGCTCTGCCCAACAGCGTGTTCTCAGTTCTGCGGGCAAGCACGCCCTCTTGCCTTGGCCCCGAGAGCAAAGTCCCGAGCGAGCACTCGACTCAGTGCAATGCACCCGGAAGGACGCTCTCGCTCGTCTTTCAAGGAGCGATTCCTAACAGCAGAAGCAGCAGAGGCACAAACTGCATGACGAGAAGGGACAACGTAGAACACGTCTCTGTCCTGGCACATTTCCGTGTGCCATACTTCCCTCCGGGTCTTCGGGCCTTGCGAAGCTCTGTGTACTGCGAGCGCTGCTACTCGCAGCTGAGAAGGACCGTGGAGCTAGCGGCGAATTCGGAGAGCTCTTCGCTGCACTGCGCCGCTCGCAAGCGGCTTCGTTCTTCGCCTTCTGCCGTCCGGCGAGAGCTGAACTCCAGCGGTCAGTTGCAGCTCTGCCCAACAGCGTGTTCTCAGTTCTGCGGGCAAGCACGCCCTCTTGCCTTGGCCCCGAGAGCAAAGTCCCGAGCGAGCACTCGACTCAGTGCAATGCACCCGGAAGGACGCTCTCGCTCGTCTTTCAAGGAGCGATTCCTAACAGCAGAAGCAGCAGAGGCACAAACTGCATGACGAGAAGGGACAACGTAGAACACGTCTCTGTCCTGGCACATTTTCGTGTGCGATACTTCCCTCCGGCTCTTCGGGCCTTGCGAAGCTCTGTGTACTGCGAGCGCTGCTACTCGCAGCTGAGAAGGACCGTGGAGCTAGCGGCGAATTCGGAGAGCTCTTCGCTGCACTGCGCCGCTCGCAAGCGGCTTCGTTCTTCGCCTTCTGCCGTCCGGCGAGAGCTGAACTCCAGCGGTCAGTTGCAGCTCTGCCCAACAGCGTGTTCTCAGTTCTGCGGGCAAGCACGCCCTCTTGCCTTGGCCCCGAGAGCAAAGTCCCGAGCGAGCACTCGACTCAGTGCAATGCACCCGGAAGGACGCTCTCGCTCGTCTTTCAAGGAGCGATTCCTAACAGCAGAAGCAGCAGAGGCACAAACTGCATGACGAGAAGGGACAACGTAGAACACGTCTCTGTCCTGGCACATTTCCGTGTGCCATACTTCCCTCCGGGTCTTCGGGCCTTGCGAAGCTCTGTGTACTGCGAGCGCTGCTACTCGCAGCTGAGAAGGACCGTGGAGCTAGCGGCGAATTCGGAGAGCTCTTCGCTGCACTGCGCCGCTCGCAAGCGGCTTCGTTCTTCGCCTTCTGCCGTCCGGCGAGAGCTGAACTCCAGCGGTCAGTTGCAGCTCTGCCCAACAGCGTGTTCTCAGTTCTGCGGGCAAGCACGCCCTCTTGCCTTGGCCCCGAGAGCAAAGTCCCGAGCGAGCACTCGACTCAGTGCAATGCACCCGGAAGGACGCTCTCGCTCGTCTTTCAAGGAGCGATTCCTAACAGCAGAAGCAGCAGAGGCACAAACTGCATGACGAGAAGGGACAACGTAGAACACGTCTCTGTCCTGGCACATTTCCGTGTGCCATACTTCCCTCCGGGTCTTCGGGCCTTGCGAAGCTCTGTGTACTGCGAGCGCTGCTACTCGCAGCTGAGAAGGACCGTGGAGCTAGCGGCGAATTCGGAGAGCTCTTCGCTGCACTGCGCCGCTCGCAAGCGGCTTCGTTCTTCGCCTTCTGCCGTCCGGCGAGAGCTGAACTCCAGCGGTCAGTTGCAGCTCTGCCCAACAGCGTGTTCTCAGTTCTGCGGGCAAGCACGCCCTCTTGCCTTGGCCCCCCCGAGCGAGCACTCGACTCAGTGCAATGCACCCGGAAGGACGCTCTCGCTCGTCTTTCAAGGAGCGATTCCTAACAGCAGAAGCAGCAGAGGCACAAACTGCATGACGAGAAGGGACAACGTAGAACACGTCTCTGTCCTGGCGCATTTTCGTGTGCGATACTTCCCTCCGGGTCTTCGGGCCTTGCGAAGCTCTGTGTACTGCGAGCGCTGCTACTCGCAGCTGGGAAGGACCGTGGAGCTAGCGGCGAATTCGGAGAGCTCTTCGCTGCACTGCGCCGCTCGCAAGCGGCTTCGTTCTTCGCCTTCTGCCGTCCGGCGAGAGCTGAACTCCAGCGGTCAGTTGCAGCTCTGCCCAACAGCGTGTTCTCAGTTCTGCGGGCAAGCACGCCCTCTTGCCTTGGCCCCGAGTGCAAAGTCCCGAGCGAGCACTCGACTCAGTGCAATGCACCCGGAAGGACGCTCTCGCTCGTCTTTCAAGGAGCGATTCCTAACAGCAGAAGCAGCAGAGGCACAAACTGCATGACGAGAAGGGACAACGTAGAACACGTCTCTGTCCTGGCGCATTTTCGTGTGCGATACTTCCCTCCGGGTCTTCGGGCCTTGCGAAGCTCTGTGTACTGCGAGCGCTGCTACTCGCAGCTGAGAAGGACCGTGGAGCTAGCGGCGAATTCGGAGAGCTCTTCGCTGCACTGCGCCGCTCGCAAGCGGCTTCGTTCTTCGCCTTCTGCCGTCCGGCGAGAGCTGAACTCCAGCGGTCAGTTGCAGCTCTGCCCATCAGCGTGTTCTCAGTTCTGCGGGCAAGCACGCCCTCTTGCCTTGGCCCCGAGTGCAAAGTCCCGAGCGAGCACTCGACTCAGTGCAATGCACCCGGAAGGACGCTCTCGCTCGTCTTTCAAGGAGCGATTACCTACAGCAGAAGCAGCAGAGGCACAAACTGCATGACGAGAAGGGACAACGTAGAACACGTCTCTGTCCTGGCGCATTTTCGTGTGCGATACTTCCCTCCGGGTCTTCGGGCCTTGCGAAGCTCTGTGTACTGCGAGCCCTGCTACTCGCAGCTGAGAAGGTCCGTGGAGCTAGCGGCGAATTCGGAGAGCTCTTCGCTGCACTGCGCCGCTCGCAAGCGGCTTCGTTCTTCGCCTTCTGCCGTCCGGCGAGAGCTGAACTCCAGCGGTCAGTTGCAGCTCTGCCCAACAGCGTGTTCTCAGTTCTGCGGGCAAGCACGCCCTCTTGCCTTGGCCCCGAGAGCAAAGTCCCGAGCGAGCACTCGACTCAGTGCAATGCACCCGGAAGGACGCTCTCGCTCGTCTTTCAAGGAGCGATTACCTACAGCAGAAGCAGCAGAGGCACAAACTGCATGACGAGAAGGGACAACGTAGAACACGTCTCTGTCCTGGCGCATTTTCGTGTGCGATACTTCCCTCCGGCTCTTCGGGCCTTGCGAAGCTCTGTGTACTGCGAGCGCTGCTACACGCAGCTGAGAAGGACCGTGGAGCTAGCGGCGAATTCGGAGAGCTCTTCGCTGCACTGCGCCGCTCGCAAGCGGCTTCGTTCTTCGCCTTCTGCCGTCCGGCGAGAGCTGAACTCCAGCGGTCAGTTGCAGCTCTGCCCAACAGCGTGTTCTCAGTTCTGCGGGCAAGCACGCCCTCTTGCCTTGGCCCCGAGTGCAAAGTCCCGAGCGAGCACTCGACTCAGTGCAATGCACCCGGAAGGACGCTCTCGCTCGTCTTTCAAGGAGCGATTACCTACAGCAGAAGCAGCAGAGGCACAAACTGCATGACGAGAAGGGACAACGTAGAACACGTCTCTGTCCTGGCGCATTTTCGTGTGCGATACTTCCCTCCGGGTCTTCGGGCCTTGCGAAGCTCTGTGTACTGCGAGCGCTGCTACTCGCAGCTGAGAAGGACCGTGGAGCTAGCGGCGAATTCGGAGAGCTCTTCGCTGCACTGCGCCGCTCGCAAGCGGCTTCGTTCTTCGCCTTCTGCCGTCCGGCGAGAGCTGAACTCCAGCGGTCAGTTGCAGCTCTGCCCAACAGCGTGTTCTCAGTTCTGCGGGCAAGCACGCCCTCTTGCCTTGGCCCCGAGTGCAAAGCCCCGAGCGAGCACTCGACTCAGTGCAATGCACCCGGAAGGACGCTCTCGCTCGCCTTTCAAGGAGCGATTACCTACAGCAGAAGCAGCAGAGGCACAAACTGCATGACGAGAAGGGACAACGTAGAACACGTCTCTGTCCTGGCGCATTTTCGTGTGCGATACTTCCCTCCGGGTCTTCGGGCCTTGCGAAGCTCTGTGTACTGCGAGCGCTGCTACTCGCAGCTGAGAAGGACCGTGGAGCTAGCGGCGAATTCGGAGAGCTCTTCGCTGCACTGCGCCGCTCGCAAGCGGCTTCGTTCTTCGCCTTCTGCCGTCCGGCGAGAGCTGAACTCCAGCGGTCAGTTGCAGCTCTGCCCAACAGCGTGTTCTCAGTTCTGCGGGCAAGCACGCCCTCTTGCCTTGGCCCCGAGAGCAAAGCCCCGAGCGAGCACTCGACTCAGTGCAATGCACCCGGAAGGACGCTCTCGCTCGTCTTTCAAGGAGCGATTCCTAACAGCAGAAGCAGCAGAGGCACAAACTGCATGACGAGAAGGGACAACGTAGAACACGTCTCTGTCCTGGCGCATTTTCGTGTGCGATACTTCCCTCCGGGTCTTCGGGCCTTGCGAAGCTCTGTGTACTGCGAGCGCTGCTACTCGCAGCTGGGAAGGACCGTGGAGCTAGCGGCGAATTCGGAGAGCTCTTCGCTGCACTGCGCCGCTCGCAAGCGGCTTCGTTCTTCGCCTTCTGCCGTCCGGCGAGAGCTGAACTCCAGCGGTCAGTTGCAGCTCTGCCCAACAGCGTGTTCTCAGTTCTGCGGGCAAGCACGCCCTCTTGCCTTGGCCCCGAGTGCAAAGTCCCGAGCGAGCACTCGACTCAGTGCAATGCACCCGGAAGGACGCTCTCGCTCGTCTTTCAAGGAGCGATTACCTACAGCAGAAGCAGCAGAGGCACAAACTGCATGACGAGAAGGGACAACGTAGAACACGTCTCTGTCCTGGCGCATTTTCGTGTGCGATACTTCCCTCCGGGTCTTCGGGCCTTGCGACGCTCTGCGTACTGCGAGCGCTGCTACTCGCAGCTGAGAAGGACCGTGGAGCTAGCGGCGAATTCGGAGAGCTCTTCGCTGCACTGCGCCGCTCGCAAGCGGCTTCGTTCTTCGCCTTCTGCCGTCCGGCGAGAGCTGAACTCCAGCGGTCAGTTGCAGCTCTGCCCAACAGCGTGTTCTCAGTTCTGCGGGCAAGCACGCCCTCTTGCCTTGGCCCCGAGTGCAAAGTCCCGAGCGAGCACTCGACTCAGTGCAATGCACCCGGAAGGACGCTCTCGCTCGCCTTTCAAGGAGCGATTACCTACAGCAGAAGCAGCAGAGGCACAAACTGCATGACGAGAAGGGACAACGTAGAACACGTCTCTGTCCTGGCGCATTTTCGTGTGCGATACTTCCCTCCGGGTCTTCGGGCCTTGCGAAGCTCTGTGTACTGCGAGCGCTGCTACTCGCAGCTGAGAAGGACCGTGGAGCTAGCGGCGAATTCGGAGAGCTCTTCGCTGCACTGCGCCGCTCGCAAGCGGCTTCGTTCTTCGCCTTCTGCCGTCCGGCGAGAGCTGAACTCCAGCGGTCAGTTGCAGCTCTGCCCAACAGCGTGTTCTCAGTTCTGCGGGCAAGCACGCCCTCTTGCCTTGGCCCCGAGTGCAAAGTCCCGAGCGAGCACTCGACTCAGTGCAATGCACCCGGAAGGACGCTCTCGCTCGCCTTTCAAGGAGCGATTACCTACAGCAGAAGCAGCAGAGGCACAAACTGCATGACGAGAAGGGACAACGTAGAACACGTCTCTGTCCTGGCGCATTTTCGTGTGCGATACTTCCCTCCGGGTCTTCGGGCCTTGCGAAGCTCTGTGTACTGCGAGCGCTGCTACACGCAGCTGAGAAGGACCGTGGAGCTAGCGGCGAATTCGGAGAGCTCTTCGCTGCACTGCGCCGCTCGCAAGCGGCTTCGTTCTTCGCCTTCTGCCGTCCGGCGAGAGCTGAACTCCAGCGGTCAGTTGCAGCTCTGCCCAACAGCGTGTTCTCAGTTCTGCGGGCAAGCACGCCCTCTTGCCTTGGCCCCGAGTGCAAAGTCCCGAGCGAGCACTCGACTCAGTGCAATGCACCCGGAAGGACGCTCTCGCTCGCCTTTCAAGGAGCGATTCCTAACAGCAGAAGCAGCAGAGGCACAAACTGCATGACGAGAAGGGACAACGTAGAACACGTCTCTGTCCTGGCGCATTTTCGTGTGCGATACTTCCCTCCGGGTCTTCGGGCCTTGCGAAGCTCTGTGTACTGCGAGCGCTGCTACTCGCAGCTGAGAAGGACCGTGGAGCTAGCGGCGAATTCGGAGAGCTCTTCGCTGCACTGCGCCGCTCGCAAGCGGCTTCGTTCTTCGCCTTCTGCCGTCCGGCGAGAGCTGAACTCCAGCGGTCAGTTGCAGCTCTGCCCAACAGCGTGTTCTCAGTTCTGCGGGCAAGCACGCCCTCTTGCCTTGGCCCCGAGTGCAAAGTCCCGAGCGAGCACTCGACTCAGTGCAATGCACCCGGAAGGACGCTCTCGCTCGCCTTTCAAGGAGCGATTCCTAACAGCAGAAGCAGCAGAGGCACAAACTGCATGACGAGAAGGGACAACGTAGAACACGTCTCTGTCCTGGCGCATTTTCGTGTGCGATACTTCCCTCCGGGTCTTCGGGCCTTGCGAAGCTCTGTGTACTGCGAGCGCTGCTACTCGCAGCTGAGAAGGACCGTGGAGCTAGCGGCGAATTCGGAGAGCTCTTCGCTGCACTGCGCCGCTCGCAAGCGGCTTCGTTCTTCGCCTTCTGCCGTCCGGCGAGAGCTGAACTCCAGCGGTCAGTTGCAGCTCTGCCCAACAGCGTGTTCTCAGTTCTGCGGGCAAGCACGCCCTCTTGCCTTGGCCCCGAGAGCAAAGTCCCGAGCGAGCACTCGACTCAGTGCAATGCACCCGGAAGGACGCTCTCGCTCGTCTTTCAAGGAGCGATTACCTACAGCAGAAGCAGCAGAGGCACAAACTGCATGACGAGAAGGGACAACGTAGAACACGTCTCTGTCCTGGCGCATTTTCGTGTGCGATACTTCCCTCCGGGTCTTCGGGCCTTGCGAAGCTCTGTGTACTGCGAGCGCTGCTACTCGCAGCTGAGAAGGACCGTGGAGCTAGCGGCGAATTCGGAGAGCTCTTCGCTGCACTGCGCCGCTCGCAAGCGGCTTCGTTCTTCGCCTTCTGCCGTCCGGCGAGAGCTGAACTCCAGCGGTCAGTTGCAGCTCTGCCCAACAGCGTGTTCTCAGTTCTGCGGGCAAGCACGCCCTCTTGCCTTGGCCCCGAGAGCAAAGTCCCGAGCGAGCACTCGACTCAGTGCAATGCACCCGGAAGGACGCTCTCGCTCGTCTTTCAAGGAGCGATTCCTAACAGCAGAAGCAGCAGAGGCACAAACTGCATGACGAGAAGGGACAACGTAGAACACGTCTCTGTCCTGGCACATTTCCGTGTGCCATACTTCCCTCCGGGTCTTCGGGCCTTGCGAAGCTCTGTGTACTGCGAGCGCTGCTACTCGCAGCTGAGAAGGACCGTGGAGCTAGCGGCGAATTCGGAGAGCTCTTCGCTGCACTGCGCCGCTCGCAAGCGGCTTCGTTCTTCGCCTTCTGCCGTCCGGCGAGAGCTGAACTCCAGCGGTCAGTTGCAGCTCTGCCCAACAGCGTGTTCTCAGTTCTGCGGGCAAGCACGCCCTCTTGCCTTGGCCCCGAGAGCAAAGTCCCGAGCGAGCACTCGACTCAGTGCAATGCACCCGGAAGGACGCTCTCGCTCGTCTTTCAAGGAGCGATTCCTAACAGCAGAAGCAGCAGAGGCACAAACTGCATGACGAGAAGGGACAACGTAGAACACGTCTCTGTCCTGGCACATTTTCGTGTGCGATACTTCCCTCCGGCTCTTCGGGCCTTGCGAAGCTCTGTGTACTGCGAGCGCTGCTACTCGCAGCTGAGAAGGACCGTGGAGCTAGCGGCGAATTCGGAGAGCTCTTCGCTGCACTGCGCCGCTCGCAAGCGGCTTCGTTCTTCGCCTTCTGCCGTCCGGCGAGAGCTGAACTCCAGCGGTCAGTTGCAGCTCTGCCCAACAGCGTGTTCTCAGTTCTGCGGGCAAGCACGCCCTCTTGCCTTGGCCCCGAGAGCAAAGTCCCGAGCGAGCACTCGACTCAGTGCAATGCACCCGGAAGGACGCTCTCGCTCGTCTTTCAAGGAGCGATTCCTAACAGCAGAAGCAGCAGAGGCACAAACTGCATGACGAGAAGGGACAACGTAGAACACGTCTCTGTCCTGGCACATTTCCGTGTGCCATACTTCCCTCCGGGTCTTCGGGCCTTGC
Source organism: Sturnus vulgaris (assembly GCF_052056855.1). NCBI lineage: Eukaryota > Metazoa > Chordata > Aves > Passeriformes > Sturnidae > Sturnus > Sturnus vulgaris. Next base: position 86,189 of record NW_028276380.1, read on the forward strand.
GAAGCTCTGTGTACTGCGAGCGCTGCTACTCGCAGCTGAGAAGGACCGTGGAGCTAGCGGCGAATTCGGAGAGCTCTTCGCTGCACTGCGCCGCTCGCAAGCGGCTTCGTTCTTCGCCTTCTGCCGTCCGGCGAGAGCTGAACTCCAGCGGTCAGTTGCAGCTCTGCCCAACAGCGTGTTCTCAGTTCTGCGGGCAAGCACGCCCTCTTGCCTTGGCCCCGAGAGCAAAGTCCCGAGCGAGCACTCGACTCAGTGCAATGCACCCGGAAGGACGCTCTCGCTCGTCTTTCAAGGAGCGATTCCTAACAGCAGAAGCAGCAGAGGCACAAACTGCATGACGAGAAGGGACAACGTAGAACACGTCTCTGTCCTGGCACATTTTCGTGTGCGATACTTCCCTCCGGCTCTTCGGGCCTTGCGAAGCTCTGTGTACTGCGAGCGCTGCTACTCGCAGCTGAGAAGGACCGTGGAGCTAGCGGCGAATTCGGAGAGCTCTTCGCTGCACTGCGCCGCTCGCAAGCGGCTTCGTTCTTCGCCTTCTGCCGTCCGGCGAGAGCTGAACTCCAGCGGTCAGTTGCAGCTCTGCCCAACAGCGTGTTCTCAGTTCTGCGGGCAAGCACGCCCTCTTGCCTTGGCCCCGAGTGCAAAGTCCCGAGCGAGCACTCGACTCAGTGCAATGCACCCGGAAGGACGCTCTCGCTCGCCTTTCAAGGAGCGATTCCTAACAGCAGAAGCAGCAGAGGCACAAACTGCATGACGAGAAGGGACAACGTAGAACACGTCTCTGTCCTGGCGCATTTTCGTGTGCGATACTTCCCTCCGGGTCTTCGGGCCTTGCGAAGCCCTGTGTACTGCGAGCGCTGCTACTCGCAGCTGAGAAGGACCGTGGAGCTAGCGGCGAATTCGGAGAGCTCTTCGCTGCACTGCGCCGCTCGCAAGCGGCTTCGTTCTTCGCCTTCTGCCGTCCGGCGAGAGCTGAACTCCAGCGGTCAGTTGCAGCTCTGCCCAACAGCGTGTTCTCAGTTCTGCGGGCAAGCACGCCCTCTTGCCTTGGCCCCGAGTGCAAAGTCCCGAGCGAGCACTCGACTCAGTGCAATGCACCCGGAAGGACGCTCTCGCTCGTCTTTCAAGGAGCGATTCCTAACAGCAGAAGCAGCAGAGGCACAAACTGCATGACGAGAAGGGACAACGTAGAACACGTCTCTGTCCTGGCGCATTTTCGTGTGCGATACTTCCCTCCGGGTCTTCGGGCCTTGCGAAGCTCTGTGTACTGCGAGCGCTGCTACTCGCAGCTGAGAAGGACCGTGGAGCTAGCGGCGAATTCGGAGAGCTCTTCGCTGCACTGCGCCGCTCGCAAGCGGCTTCGTTCTTCGCCTTCTGCCGTCCGGCGAGAGCTGAACTCCAGCGGTCAGTTGCAGCTCTGCCCAACAGCGTGTTCTCAGTTCTGCGGGCAAGCACGCCCTCTTGCCTTGGCCCCGAGAGCAAAGTCCCGAGCGAGCACTCGACTCAGTGCAATGCACCCGGAAGGACGCTCTCGCTCGTCTTTCAAGGAGCGATTCCTAACAGCAGAAGCAGCAGAGGCACAAACTGCATGACGAGAAGGGACAACGTAGAACACGTCTCTGTCCTGGCACATTTCCGTGTGCCATACTTCCCTCCGGGTCTTCGGGCCTTGCGAAGCTCTGTGTACTGCGAGCGCTGCTACTCGCAGCTGAGAAGGACCGTGGAGCTAGCGGCGAATTCGGAGAGCTCTTCGCTGCACTGCGCCGCTCGCAAGCGGCTTCGTTCTTCGCCTTCTGCCGTCCGGCGAGAGCTGAACTCCAGCGGTCAGTTGCAGCTCTGCCCAACAGCGTGTTCTCAGTTCTGCGGGCAAGCACGCCCTCTTGCCTTGGCCCCGAGAGCAAAGTCCCGAGCGAGCACTCGACTCAGTGCAATGCACCCGGAAGGACGCTCTCGCTCGTCTTTCAAGGAGCGATTCCTAACAGCAGAAGCAGCAGAGGCACAAACTGCATGACGAGAAGGGACAACGTAGAACACGTCTCTGTCCTGGCACATTTCCGTGTGCCATACTTCCCTCCGGGTCTTCGGGCCTTGCGAAGCTCTGTGTACTGCGAGCGCTGCTACTCGCAGCTGAGAAGGACCGTGGAGCTAGCGGCGAATTCGGAGAGCTCTTCGCTGCACTGCGCCGCTCGCAAGCGGCTTCGTTCTTCGCCTTCTGCCGTCCGGCGAGAGCTGAACTCCAGCGGTCAGTTGCAGCTCTGCCCAACAGCGTGTTCTCAGTTCTGCGGGCAAGCACGCCCTCTTGCCTTGGCCCCGAGAGCAAAGTCCCGAGCGAGCACTCGACTCAGTGCAATGCACCCGGAAGGACGCTCTCGCTCGTCTTTCAAGGAGCGATTCCTAACAGCAGAAGCAGCAGAGGCACAAACTGCATGACGAGAAGGGACAACGTAGAACACGTCTCTGTCCTGGCACATTTCCGTGTGCCATACTTCCCTCCGGGTCTTCGGGCCTTGCGAAGCTCTGTGTACTGCGAGCGCTGCTACTCGCAGCTGAGAAGGACCGTGGAGCTAGCGGCGAATTCGGAGAGCTCTTCGCTGCACTGCGCCGCTCGCAAGCGGCTTCGTTCTTCGCCTTCTGCCGTCCGGCGAGAGCTGAACTCCAGCGGTCAGTTGCAGCTCTGCCCAACAGCGTGTTCTCAGTTCTGCGGGCAAGCACGCCCTCTTGCCTTGGCCCCGAGTGCAAAGTCCCGAGCGAGCACTCGACTCAGTGCAATGCACCCGGAAGGACGCTCTCGCTCGCCTTTCAAGGAGCGATTCCTAACAGCAGAAGCAGCAGAGGCACAAACTGCATGACGAGAAGGGACAACGTAGAACACGTCTCTGTCCTGGCGCATTTTCGTGTGCGATACTTCCCTCCGGGTCTTCGGGCCTTGCGAAGCCCTGTGTACTGCGAGCGCTGCTACTCGCAGCTGAGAAGGACCGTGGAGCTAGCGGCGAATTCGGAGAGCTCTTCGCTGCACTGCGCCGCTCGCAAGCGGCTTCGTTCTTCGCCTTCTGCCGTCCGGCGAGAGCTGAACTCCAGCGGTCAGTTGCAGCTCTGCCCAACAGCGTGTTCTCAGTTCTGCGGGCAAGCACGCCCTCTTGCCTTGGCCCCGAGTGCAAAGTCCCGAGCGAGCACTCGACTCAGTGCAATGCACCCGGAAGGACGCTCTCGCTCGTCTTTCAAGGAGCGATTCCTAACAGCAGAAGCAGCAGAGGCACAAACTGCATGACGAGAAGGGACAACGTAGAACACGTCTCTGTCCTGGCACATTTTCGTGTGCGATACTTCCCTCCGGGTCTTCGGGCCTTGCGAAGCCCTGTGTACTGCGAGCGCTGCTACTCGCAGCTGAGAAGGACCGTGGAGCTAGCGGCGAATTCGGAGAGCTCTTCGCTGCACTGCGCCGCTCGCAAGCGGCTTCGTTCTTCGCCTTTTGCCGTCCGGCGAGAGCTGAACTCCAGCGGTCAGTTGCAGCTCTGCCCAACAGCGTGTTCTCAGTTCTGCGGGCAAGCACGCCCTCTTGCCTTGGCCCCGAGTGCAAAGTCCCGAGCGAGCACTCGACTCAGTGCAATGCACCCGGAAGGACGCTCTCGCTCGTCTTTCAAGGAGCGATTCCTAACAGCAGAAGCAGCAGAGGCACAAACTGCATGACGAGAAGGGACAACGTAGAACACGTCTCTGTCCTGGCACATTTCCGTGTGCCATACTTCCCTCCGGGTCTTCGGGCCTTGCGAAGCCCTGTGTACTGCGAGCGCTGCTACTCGCAGCTGAGAAGGACCGTGGAGCTAGCGGCGAATTCGGAGAGCTCTTCGCTGCACTGCGCCGCTCGCAAGCGGCTTCGTTCTTCGCCTTCTGCCGTCCGGCGAGAGCTGAACTCCAGCGGTCAGTTGCAGCTCTGCCCAACAGCGTGTTCTCAGTTCTGCGGGCAAGCACGCCCTCTTGCCTTGGCCCCGAGAGCAAAGTCCCGAGCGAGCACTCGACTCAGTGCAATGCACCCGGAAGGACGCTCTCGCTCGTCTTTCAAGGAGCGATTACCTACAGCAAAAGCAGCAGAGGCACAAACTGCATGACGAGAAGGGACAACGTAGAACACGTCTCTGTCCTGGCACATTTTCGTGTGCGATACTTCCCTCCGGGTCTTCGGGCCTTGCGAAGCTCTGTGTACTGCGAGCGCTGCTACTCGCAGCTGAGAAGGACCGTGGAGCTAGCGGCGAATTCGGAGAGCTCTTCGCTGCACTGCGCCGCTCGCAAGCGGCTTCGTTCTTCGCCTTCTGCCGTCCGGCGAGAGCTGAACTCCAGCGGTCAGTTGCAGCTCTGCCCAACAGCGTGTTCTCAGTTCTGCGGGCAAGCACGCCCTCTTGCCTTGGCCCCGAGAGCAAAGTCCCGAGCGAGCACTCGACTCAGTGCAATGCACCCGGAAGGACGCTCTCGCTCGCCTTTCAAGGAGCGATTCCTAACAGCAGAAGCAGCAGAGGCACAAACTGCATGACGAGAAGGGACAACGTAGAACACGTCTCTGTCCTGGCACATTTCCGTGTGCCATACTTCCCTCCGGGTCTTCGGGCCTTGCGAAGCTCTGTGTACTGCGAGCGCTGCTACTCGCAGCTGAGAAGGACCGTGGAGCTAGCGGCGAATTCGGAGAGCTCTTCGCTGCACTGCGCCGCTCGCAAGCGGCTTCGTTCTTCGCCTTCTGCCGTCCGGCGAGAGCTGAACTCCAGCGGTCAGTTGCAGCTCTGCCCAACAGCGTGTTCTCAGTTCTGCGGGCAAGCACGCCCTCTTGCCTTGGCCCCGAGAGCAAAGCCCCGAGCGAGCACTCGACTCAGTGCAATGCACCCGGAAGGACGCTGTCGCTCGCCTTTCAAGGAGCGATTCCTAACAGCAGAAGCAGCAGAGGCACAAACTGCATGACGAGAAGGGACAACGTAGAACACGTCTCTGTCCTGGCACATTTCCGTGTGCCATACTTCCCTCCGGGTCTTCGGGCCTTGCGAAGCTCTGTGTACTGCGAGCGCTGCTACTCGCAGCTGAGAAGGACCGTGGAGCTAGCGGCGAATTCGGAGAGCTCTTCGCTGCACTGCGCCGCTCGCAAGCGGCTTCGTTCTTCGCCTTCTGCCGTCCGGCGAGAGCTGAACTCCAGCGGTCAGTTGCAGCTCTGCCCAACAGCGTGTTCTCAGTTCTGCGGGCAAGCACGCCCTCTTGCCTTGGCCCCGAGAGCAAAGCCCCGAGCGAGCACTCGACTCAGTGCAATGCACCCGGAAAGACGCTGTTGCTCGCCTTTCAAGGAGCGATTCCTAACAGCAGAAGCAGCAGAGGCACAAACTGCATGACGAGAAGGGACAACGTAGAACACGTCTCTGTCCTGGTACATTTTCCTGTGCGAAACTTCCCTCCGGGTCTTCGGTCCTTGCGAAGCTCTATGTACTGTGAGCGCTGCTACTTGCAGCTGAGAAAGACCGTGGAGCTAGCGGCGAATTCGGAGAGCGCTGAGCACGTAGTCAAGAAGCGAGACGTGGCCCTGCAACGCGGTGCTAATAGCAGCTTCCTCGCGGCCGGGGCGAGCTCCGGCCACAAGACATTCTCGTCCTGGCAACGGATCTCTGTGAAGGGCGTAGGCGAAAAGCTTTCGTTTTCCATTCGAACTGCGAGAGAGGCAGACTGTTGCACGGAGCTCTGAGAACAAAGGTGCACGCCCTAGGCGGGCTTGGGCAGAAGCAGCGTTCTCTAGCTCTTGGCTGCCGGCGCACTTGTGGTTGTGTGGCGCCCTTGCAGTGGCTTCTGGCCGCCGGCAAGTGAAAGCGGCTCCACGCTTGGGCGAGGGCGGTGAACGAAGCGGCACTAGTCCCGTGCTTGTGTGCACCACGTTACAGGCTACTAGGAGAGGAAGGTGGTTGACTCTCGCTTGCCTTCCCAAGTGCCCTTAGCAGTCGGAAGGAGCAAGCTGAAGCACTGCTGCTTGTGCTGCTCCTTGGTTCCCTTGCAGCCCGCTGTGAAAGCATTGGCGGTCGCTTCTAGGCGCCGAGTTGCACACAGCACCACTGTAAGTGCCGCGGAGAAGGGAAATCCAGAGTGCAGCGAGGAGCTGGACGTGGCTTACGTGCAGTAAGGAGAAGGTGAACCTAGGCACTGCCTCTTCAATCTGGCCGCCTCTGCTCTGGTAGCAACTTTTGCAAGTCGGCAGAGGGAGCTGCGAGTATGTAGAACGGAGGGCAGCGAGACGCCGTGTGTTATGCGCCCTTTCAGGGCTGCTGCCAGGGTGCCACTTTAAGAACGCCTTCTTCTTCCTCGCGTCCTTCCTCCACTATAGTCTCCTGGATTCACCTGAGACTCTTCCTAGGCATCTCCCTGATCCTTTTTGCAATGAGTCTCACATCATTCTCCTGAAGAAACTGTCTGCTTATGGTTTGCATGGGTGGGCTGTTTGCTGGGTGACAAACTGGGTGATGGCCAGGCCCACAGAGTGGTGGGAAATAGAGTTCATCCAGCTGGTCCCCAAGGCTCGGTCTTGGGCCCAGTCCTGTTTAATATCTTGCTCAGTGTTCTGGACAAGGGGATAGAGTACACGCCCAGGAAGTTCACAGATGATGCAAAGTTGGCTGGTAGTGTTTTTTTCTTCTGGAGGACAGCAGGCTCTGCTTCTTCTTCCTCCTGTTCTGAGGTCGCTGCTCCCTCTTCATCCCTCATTAAGTGTGCTGATTTTGTCACTTGGATGAGAAAACAAACAATTTTAGCAACAATACTAGTGGCAGGGTACAAGAAAGGAAGAGTTCACACGAATCCCCCCCCCCCCGCCCAACAACAGAAAATACCTGATGGCTCCTCTGCCCAGCTTACTGACTACACCGGAACCCATTGTCCCCCAAAGATACTCCCTTCTCCCTGCCCCCAGCCATGATGTGAGATGGAATAGAATAACTAAGATTAAGATTCTCCCTATGGAACTCCATCATACTTCGATTCTGGGAAAAAAAATTTCTTGAAGTTCTATCATTTCAGATCATTTGAATTTGAATTTGCATACTAAAAAGTCTAGCCAGAAACTCATGACAATATTAATAGCCCATTCTAGAATGTCCGAGATGATAGACACTTCTTTCAAGAGAATGTGATACCTCACGTGACTTCTCCAGAATTTAAATGAACAGCGGGAGTAGTCTACAAGATTCTTGCTGCCATCTGGATTTCCTGGTATTTGGCTGGTCTATGTAAACCAACCAGCTATTCAGCAGAGGGAATATTAGTGTGATACTTGATGGTATGTGAGATGGAACACAGTAATTTATGGCTTTTTGCATAGTGATGAAGCTGTAAAGAAAGCTCCGTAATGCTCAGACAAGGAGGCTGCTGGACTTCAAGCAGCAAAGGCCCAAAACGAACCAGTGAAAAGGTGTCATTGAAAAAAAAAAAAAAGCCAGGTGGGGAGCAAAGTGATACTTAAGGGCAGTTTACTGAAAGAGGGAATCTAGTGAAAAAAAAAGTCCAAGAGTGAAGGAATAACAGAGAAAATGAAACTAAGGAAGGAAATCAATCTCAGCTAATCATTTCAGAAGCTAACAAGTTGTCATTGCAATGATGCATAAAGTGAGAAAAAATAAATATGTCTGCGCCAAAATCTGAAATATGAACTTTATTGCATTCTGTCTTCCACGGAATCATACAACAGTCTGTGATTAAAGATCATGTAGTCCAACTTCCTTGCCAGGTAGATCTTACAGTAGATCAAATTGCTCAAGACTAGCCAAACTGATAAGGAGCACTCTCAATGATGGGGCATCCACAACTTCTCTGGAACACCCGTTTGAGTGTCTCACCAGCTTCATTGTAGAAAAGTTTTTCCTTTTAGCCAATCTAAACCTAGTCTCAGTTTGAAAGCATGGCCCCTTATCCTGTCTCTGCAAACTTTCCTAAAAAGTCTTTCTCCATTTGTCTTATACCCTCTTTACATATTCAAAGGCCACAATACTGTCTCTCCAGAAACCTCTCTTCTCCAGGCTAAAAGATCCTACTTTTCACAAGAACCAGGTCATAAACTGAGATGGAAGACATCTCAGGAGATCAGATCATCCAACAGCTCAGCGTAAGAATAGCTCTGAAGTCAGATCAACTAGCTTAGGGCTGTGTCTGTTTGAATTTTGAAAATTAGCAGGACTTGAAATGCTTCAAGGAAGAGAACTCGGGGTGGCTCCAGAAACAGCCTGAGAAACTCGAGCAAACTCGAAACCTCAGAAACTACCACTGCTTTCTCTCCCTCAGCCCAAGCAGTCCCAAAGAAGAAGTGTTCCCAGCAGGCTGGGATAGCACACATATACACTACATATACGTGACAGGCATCGCCAGCAGCCACATCCTGCTCCTTTCTGTGGCTGGCAAGAGTGAGACTGGATGTTTACATGTGGGCAAACTGGGTCCCTCCAGCAGCTCACACACTCAGCCTGCCCAGTGACCCCACTGAATTCCAGTATTAGCAGTGTGCCAAGGCCACAGCACTACTCCGCTTGCTGGCACAGACCATCACACGCCTCCTAAATCAGTCAGGACTCCCCTGGTCCCACAGCCAGCACCCCACTTGCCCTCCGCCAGGCCACTGCCATTGTTCACCAACTTCTCCACTTTGATCTTTGCTGGTGCTCTCAACACTGGCACACCCAGATGTTCTGCAGCTGTTGTCTCCTGGTGGAAAGGACTTGTAAAGCCATGTTTCCTAACAGGACTTCCACAACCTTTCAAAGCAACCTTTACTGGAGTATGAACAATCTCATTCAAATGTCAACATTTCTTTTCCCGTATGTGAAATCAGAATTTCCTTCTTCCGGGCATGCCCAAAACAAGGCACAAACTACATTGTGCCTTCTGTTTCACATGCTGACTCGTTTGTAAACAATGCTAGGAGAATACCTGTTTTGATCCAAGCTAATCTCTGGCCCTTATAGTGCTTTCGGTAGTTAGTTTTGCTTTGTTATTTACTTGATGTCCCATTGAATTGTTGAATCATAAACAGACTACCTGTCTGTATAGCAGCATAGCAGTGATGAATAAATGCAAGAGAAGGAGCAAGGTGATTGTTTGCTAGACTCTTCCTAGAAACTGAGAAATCTGTTACTTAATGCTGACCACAGCAGATGGAGGAAGCATCCTACATGATGTCAAAGCAATGAAGCTGTAATCACTTTTATGATTACAGTCAAGGCACTGCTTTTGCCACCATAAGTGGAGTGCAGGGAATCTTAAAAGACGACACTCTAACTGTTGTCCATGCTCACTGAGAAAATAATGCTTTTACAGCAGAGCAGGTCTCACCGCAGCTAAATCATGGCTTCAACTGTACACCGCCTTCAAAAAGCCCACAAAAACACAAATGAAAGGATTTGGAACTCAAGGGAATCTCGGATTGTGACATCAGCT